>NW_027070178.1:217504-272979 GCF_002906115.3 Quercus suber
TTTTTTTTTTTTTTTTTTTTTTTTTTTTTTTTTTTTTTTTTTTTTTTTACAAGATAAAAATTCTACTCTAGCCTAATCTAAGTGTATATGTATGTAAAACTCCCTCCTAGAAACTTAAACCTCGACCATTACCTCTCACATCCCATAAGCACTTATACTTGTAGAACGACCACTGCACCAATGGTGTGCAGTGGTGCCATTGAGTTTTAAGATATCTAAGAAACATAGAAATCTATATCTATATATATTTAAAAGATAAAGCATGGAGTTTACTGTTGTTACACTCCTGTTAAGCCACTTCATCCGTTACGTTA
Organism: Quercus suber; assembly: GCF_002906115.3. Taxonomy (NCBI): domain Eukaryota; kingdom Viridiplantae; phylum Streptophyta; class Magnoliopsida; order Fagales; family Fagaceae; genus Quercus; species Quercus suber. The sequence goes on from NW_027070178.1 coordinate 217,819, forward strand.
TGGCCACATCATTATTTTTTTCTTATTTATTTGTTACACTCCTATTAATTTTAGGTGGTTTTAACTCTACTTATTCATCTACTTTAACTTTGATTTTTTTTTTTTTTTAAACAAAATAGAAATTCTATTCTACTTTAATTTTGATATTATAACTAGCTAATAAATCAAAAAAAAAAAAAAGTATTGTCTATACATATTCATCTTGGGGGGTTTTAACTTTACATTTAATTTTTCCATTTTTCTTCCTTTTATTTTGGATTTTCTTATTTACATCCTCTTACCATAAATTTGTCATTCACCTATTCTATGCATATTTTTTCCACACAAAAAGGTTATTTCTCTCTCTCTCTCTCTCTCTCTCTCTCTCTCTCTCTCTCTATATATATATATATATATTAAGGACATTTTTATGTAATTGGTATATCTTTTGACAAAACGCACTTTACTTGTATTTAGGTAAATCTAAGAAGGTTCAAGATAATCATTACAAGTGGTTAAATTGAAGACATGAAGATTACTCAAGAACTGCTCAAGAAAAGTGCAATCTGCAGGTCTCGATACGTCCTTGACAAAAGCTCGATTTGTCAAGATTCATTAAAACTCGACACATCTCAATCTATCGACCTTGCGAGATTTAGACTATAGCCAGCAACGTTTTAATTCTTAAAGGCTATTTGTTTATGGGTTTGTATAATCCTTATTAAAATAGGAAAGCCCAAGGTTTGTGTAAACCTATTTGGAATAGGAGAGCCCTCCTATTTAAAAGAGGTGGAAAAAGAAAAACCTAACCCTAGAGAGTTTCATAAGGTTTTCTTTTTTAAACCCTAGCCTCCTCCTACAAAAGAAAGAGTTCTTGCTGCGTTTCTTGTATGTCTTTAGGTTCTATAACCACATAAAGTCTCCTGCACCAACATTGAAGATCTTATTGGTGTTTCTATGTAAAGCTACTGCAAATCAACTACAACAATCAAAGGGTTGTTGTGAGTTAGTCACATGCTAGGATCCATGCATCATTAGTTAGTCACATACTGAGAGTCATGCATTGAAAGGAGAGATTGCTGCTACACTACAAGTCCAATTAGGTATTGGGGTAAGGGTTCAACTGTAGGTTGATATTAGGTACTGGGATTCCTTTTACTTGTAACCGCTTGTTTTGATAATAGTGGATTCTCAGGAGTGATGACCTTAAATTCACCCGGTGGGGTTTTGTCTTGGTAATTTTCCCCATTCGTAAACAAATCACCTGTGTCAAATTTATTTTCTACCGCATTTAACATAATTGGTGATTTGTTTGTGCTACCACGCTTATTGCATGTAATTGAATCTAATTAATTCACTTGGCTAATTAATTGATTAATTTACCAAAAGAGTCAATACATTATTGGCCTCTCTCTCTCTCTCTCTCATATTTTTCTTTTCATATTTTGTTGGATTTGTTTCTTGCATCTCCATGTTAGATTGATAAATATTTGCATTCTTTAAAACTCTGTATTTGGTTGTTTTTTAACTAAAAAATGAAATCAATGAAGAATAAAAAGAAAATATTATAAAAAATGGTCTATAAAAAAAGTATTTGCGTGTCTTGCTTAATCATTGATAATAGAAAAGATACAACCTGACAATTGCCCCATAGGAGGATCTCCTACCTACTAGAGGTTTGTACCCCCATTTTCTTATTATTGACTAATTCATATGTGTTCATTGATGCAAGGATTTTTTTTTTTAATTTATATTATTTTATTTACAACACTAAATACGTTTAAGGGTAAATTACATATTTAGTCCCTAACCTTTACACTATATGTCAATTTGGTCCCTGACCTCTCAAATGTGTTAATTTGGTCCCTAACATTTAAATATTGAGTTAAAATAGTCTAACTATTAAATGATGGATGAAAAATGTTGATGTGGCTAATGGCCCAAATAAAAAATAATTTTTATACCATGTGTAATGCCACATGAAATGAAAAATAAAATTAAAAACTTTTGGTCATAAGAATCTGCTTTAAAATTTAAAATTATAAAATAAAGTAAAGAAAATCATTTGAATCCCATGCAACCTTCAAACCAAGACCCATGGCAACCCTTCTCCTCCACCAATTTACAGACCCCAAGAAAACCATCACTGTGTAGTTGAGACTATGGCAGCAAATAAAGCCGTACAAATAGCATAGGCTACAAGTGCAAGACAGTAAGAAATTGTTTGAGGAGATGAGGATGGAGGCTCACGGTACCCATGCCTCTGTGGCCAAACCCACTTACCCAGGGACGGAACTATTCAAGGGCAGAAGGGGGCCATTGCCACCCCCCCTCCCCCAAAAAAAAAACCTTTGAACTTTAAAAATATTAAGACGTGTCAATTGACTTGCAAAACTCTTGATTATAAAATCCTATTATTAAATTTTTTTTCAAAAGAAAAAATACAAATAATAAATAATAAATTAATGTTAATAATGCAACTTTGTCAACCTCTAGTATTGATATTCCAATTTTTTAAAATCTAAGAACAAAGAACTTTGGCCCCCCCTAAGTTTGAATCCTGGTTCCGTCCCTGCACTTACCGTCGCCCTATTTAATTTCATTCCCATATTTCAGTTGCATACACAACGTCGTCATTGTCTTTACAGCTTGCATCATCATTGGACATAATGTGTTTTCTCTTTTGGGATGTTAATTGGATTATGCATCAACGCTAGCTAGTAGTTCCTGTGAGAGACCGCAAAAAGGGAGTGCTCTAAAAAATGAGATTTGGTTGCTTCAGGCACCTCTCTTTTTGGATAAGTGTGTGGAGTTGCCACTTCTTTTTTTTATATACAAAAAATAAGAAAAAATAATGTACAATTACGTGTCAAAATACATTAAATGTCATTGATAAAAATAGAGTACAATTTTGGTAGCATAACCTTACAAGGCTTTGGTCCTAATTACAAACTATGCCAAAAATAAATAAATAAATAATATATATATATATATATATATATAGACACACACACACACACACACACAAAGCTCTAATCCTAGCTACAATCTACCAAAATTAAAGACAAAACAATAATCTACTAACCAAAATCCTAAGTTTGGGAGCTAGGTTAGAGAATGGGAAGGTGTTAGGCACCCATTCCGCCCAGACAGAGTCTGGTCTTCTAGACTCTAATGACTATTATATACCCTTTTGTATGATGTTGAATGATATGTTATAACACACATGATAAACACTTGGCAAAATTAATTTAAATGAATTTGACTTATGGATATGTCATCTTTTAAAATAAAATTCAGATTTGTTTTGAAAAGAGAGAGAGAGAGAGAGAGAGAGAGAGAGAGAGATTTGATTTGTAAAAATCAAATCTATTTTTGTAAAGGGTAAAAAATGGGATTGGGTTAGTAAAAACCAGATCTGCTTTTGTAGGATAAAAAAAATGAGATTAGGTTAATAAAAATCATATCTGCAATTTAAAAAAAAAAAAACATTTTCAGATCTATATTTAATGAAAATACAGACCAGTTTGTAATCAGAAAAAAATACAGATTTGTATTTAATGAAAATACAAACTAGTTTTATGATCAGAAGATACAAATCTGTATTTAATGAAAATATAGACCAGTTTTGGATTTTAAAAAAAGGGTTTTGGTAATCATTAGCAGATTTCAAAATTAAAGAAAAAATCAAAACAGACAATCAACTAAAGAACATGTCAAAGAAAATTCCAACCCAATATCTAAGCATGGCAAACATGAATTAAAAACAAGGACTAATAAAATCAAACATATTAATCAAATTCATGCAATGAATAATCACAACATATTAATTAACGAAAAAGAAAAATAGACAGAAGAATGAAGTTAGATACCTCTTGCATGAGCGTGCTCTTCAACATAAGAATATTTTAGAAATCAAAGAAGTGAAACTTCTTTGAGGTCTAAAATACTTTACTTACAAAAAGGAAGTTCTTAAAGCAGAAGCCTCCAAAATGTCTTTAAGGTAAGGGAAGTAGAGAAGTCAGAAAAGAAGTGCCCCTAGTTTTGATCAAGGTTTTCAGACTCGGACCGTTCATTGAACCGTAAAGGGAAGAGGTTTAAGGTTTTTAAGGTCGAACCGAGGTTGAACCGGGGTCGAATCGTGATGACGTCATAATTAATTTAATAATTATTTTAAATATTAAATATATTAATTTGGTACAAATAGAAAAATAAAATAAAATAATCAAATTAAAAGTATTTTTCATAAAAATTCTATAATTTATTTAATATGCCATTTTATTAACAAAAACAAAACAATAAATGCACTTAGATATTTTCAACAAAAATTGAAGTATAATAATAATAATAATATAAAAAAGTACTAGTAGTGTAGTTGTTAGAGATATATATTAGACATATTAGTCCAATGTACTAGGCCCAAGCTCATTCCTGCTTGTACTAGTAGTCTAGGGTTTAGTCACCTATATATACTCATGTTAGGGTTCATTATAACACAGGTTATTGTACTACACTCTTATACAATAAAGATGTAGCCCTTAAGGGATTCCTCCGTGGATGTAAGCCGTCAAGGGTGAACCACGTAACCCTGTGTTCTCAGTGTTCTTATTCTATGCTTTCCCCTTCCGCATCCACTCTAGCTTACACAACATGGTATAACACATTGCGTTTGATAATATTGTCCATTTAATATGGTATCAGAGCTAATATTCAACATGGTATCAGAGCCAAACTTCGTTCTTGGCATCAAACTGATACTATGTTAAATAACATTATTATTAGCAACGCGATGTGTGATATCATGTTGTGTATGCTGAGTAGATGCGGAAGAAGAAGCATAAAATAGGAACACTGAAAACACGAGGATTACATGGTTCAGCCTTGACGGCCTACATCCACGGAGGAATCCCTTAAGGGCTACATCTTTATTGTATAAGAGTGTAGTACAAAACCTGTGTTACAATGAACCCTAACATGAGTATATATAGGCGACTAAACCCTAGACTACTAGTACAAGCAGGGATGGGCTTGGGCCTAGTACATTGGGCTAATATGTCTAATATATATCTCTAACACCCTCCTTCAAACTCAAGGCGGAAGCTCGATAAAGGCTTGAGGTTAGATAAGCATGAGAAGATCACTTGGAGATGCCTTGAAGAATGCCTTTGAAGAAACCAAAATGAAGAATGTGCCAATTGACCAATTTAGGAGTTTCAAATGAAGAAACGGAGTCCAAAATTGGAATCTACACGAAAAACTAAGCAGGATAGGCCATTTTAGAAATTTTGACTTTTGGTCAAAGGTCAACGCAAAAAGTCAAAGTCAACTGGTCAAAGTCAACAGATCAGGGTCAAAGTCAACGGCTACATGGACCGGGTCGGTTTTGGGTTTTCCGAGTTGGGTCACGGATCGGGCTGCAGAGACGCTGACACATCCTAATGACGTGGTGCTGACTTGGATTAGGGCTGACGTGGCAACGGCTTGCGTGGTGCTGACGTGGCAAGATGACGTCATCAGATGACGTCAGGATGACGACAGGTGAGTTCTTCGGCGCGTGGATGGCACGTAGGAAGTCCACCGGCGCGTGGATTAGATGCCAGAAATTCTACCGGCGCGTGAGGGCGCGTGTATTGTCAGATTATGGCCGGAATTTCAGGGTTTGTAGATCGGTGAACGAGTAGGCCGTCTGGACGGCGCGTGTGGTAATAAGACGATCTGAAATTCAAGAATCTGAGGCAGTGCGTGGGAGAGTTTCGGAGTCAACTGCGGCGCGTGGAGGCACTTGGCAGGGCTTCTGGTGACCGGATTTCTGGGTTTTCCACATAGTAAGCCGTGGAGCGTGGTTGTGTAGTTGGTTTCGTCAGGCGAAGGCTTGATTTGCGCAGATCTGAAAGGTGAGTGGTTCGACTTGCTTGAGAGATCAGAGATGTAGCAGCGAGGCAGCAACGGGGTTTCTATGGGAGCTGCGTGATGCTGTGGACCCAGATCTGAAAGAAGGCATGGGCACTGTTGTGGATCTGTGTTATGCACATGAGAATCTTCTTTGCTTGCTAGAGATGTTTGTTTGATGCCAAGAACGAAGTTTGGCTCTAATACCATGTTGAATATTAGCTCTGATACCATGTTAAATGGACAATATTATCAAACGCAATGTGTTATACCATGTTGTGTAAGTTAGAGTGGATGCAGAAGGGGAAAGCATAGAATAAGAACACTGAGAACACGAGGGTTACGTGGTTCAGCCTTGACGGCTTACATCTACGGAGGAATCCCTTAAGGGCTACATCTTTATTGTATAAGAGTGTAGTACAATAACCTGTGTTATAATGAACCCTAACATGAGTATATATAGGCAACTAAACCCTAGACTACTAGTACAAGCAGGAATGGGCTTGGGCCTAGTACATTGGGCTAATATGTCTAATATATATCTCTAACAGTAGTGTTTTTAATTGTCAAACAAGTACTAGTGGCACGCATATAAACTAGTAGTGTAGTAGAAGTACTATTTTGAATTGTCAGCACATGTCAATGACTCAATATGTGGCACTAATTGGTAGAAAAGAAAAAAAAAACGTGGCATCATTTGCTTGGTTACCCATTTAAAAGATTCCACCCACCCCACCTAACCCCAGCTCCTTTACCCAAGTCCTAGTGTTCAAACTCTTTACTTTGAGTTTGAGTTTTTCAATTTTAACTCAGCACTCTCTTTGCCGCAAGACTTTATCTGCCACTCTCTCTGTGCTGCAAAATTGCAAATATGTGAAGGTTGAAGTTTCATGAGTAATCTACCTCAGGCTCAAAGAATGATCAAAGCTCACCTTCGGGTTCTTACCTCTCTCTCTCTCTCTCTTGTTCATCACTTCATTGTTGTGGATTTTTGGGTTGTTTTGGATGCTGTGATGTAGAATAGAATCTGTGAAACTCAAAACGTTTTTGCATGTAATGGTGAAAAATATCCTTAGGTAGAATTACTCTTTTCTGCCGAAATCTGAAATGTTTCCTAGCAGTTGTGTTTCTTTTTCTTTTGTTTTTGTGTTTTTTTTTTTTTTTTTTTTTTTTNTCCCCCAAAAAAAAAACCTTTGAAAAAAAAAAAAAAAAAACTTAGTATGTGTATTAACAAAAGGATTTTAATTCTAGCTCTTAAATTTATATACTTGGCCCTCCTCACCAAATTTACAAATTGACTCAAGAAATCCAACAAATAGAAAACAAGCAAAATCTATATATAAAAAAATGCACATATCCAAATAATAAGAAAAATCTTTGGACAAATCATAAATCCGATCTAAGTAAAAGCAATAACAACAAATTAATTACAAATCCTAGCAAAAAAAAATCCCAAAAACCTAATAACTTTTACCCAATTTCTCCCTCTCTCTTGAGAGCTCTATACCCCTCTCAAATGACTCTACCCTCATAACCATAGAGACAACTCCTATATCACATATTGATTGCTTCATCCACACATTAATTAGACTTTAAAAATATAAGACGTGTCAATTGACTTGCAAAACTCTTGATTATAAAATCCTATTATTAAATTTTTTTTCAAAAGAAAAAATACAAATAATAAATAATAAATTAATGTTAATAATGCAACTTTGTCAACCTCTAGTATTGATATTCCAATTTTTTAAAATCTAAGAACAAAGAACTTTGGCCCCCCCTAAGTTTGAATCCTGTTCCGTCCCTGCACTTACCGTCGCCCTATTTAATTTCATTCCCATATTTCAGTTGCATACACAACGTCGTCATTGTCTTTACAGCTTGCATCATCATTGGACATAATGTGTTTTCTCTTTTGGGATGTTAATTGGATTATGCATCAACGCTAGCTAGTAGTTCCTGTGAGAGACCGCAAAAAGGGAGTGCTCTAAAAAATGAGATTGGTTGCTTCAGGCACCTCTCTTTTTGGATAAGTGTGTGGAGTTGCCACTTTTTTTTTTTATATACAAAAAAATAAGAAAAAATAATGTACAATTACGTGTCAAAATACATTAAATGTCATTGATAAAAATAGAGTACAATTTTGGTAGCATAACCTTACAAGGCTTTGGTCCTAATTACAAACTATGCCAAAAATAAATAAATAAATAATATATATATATATATATATATATATAGACACACACACACACACACACACAAAGCTCTAATCCTAGCTACAATCTACCAAAATTAAAGACAAAACAATAATCTACTAACCAAAATCCTAAGTTTGGGAGCTAGGTTAGAGAATGGGAAGGTGTTAGGCACCCATTCCGCCCAGACAGAGTCTGGTCTTCTAGACTCTATGACTATTATATACCCTTTTGTATGATGTTGAATGATATGTTATAACACACATGATAAACACTTGGCAAAATTAATTTAAATGAATTTGACTTATGGATATGTCATCTTTTAAAATAAAATTCAGATTTGTTTTGAAAAGAGAGAGAGAGAGAGAGAGAGAGAGAGAGAGAGATTTGATTTGTAAAAATCAAATCTATTTTTGTAAAGGGTAAAAAATGGGATGGGTTAGTAAAAACCAGATCTGCTTTTGTAGGATAAAAAAAATGAGATTAGGTTAATAAAAATCATATCTGCAATTTAAAAAAAAAAAACATTTTCAGATCTATATTTAATGAAAATACAGACCAGTTTGTAATCAGAAAAAAATACAGATTTGTATTTAATGAAAATACAAACTAGTTTTATGATCAGAAGATACAAATCTGTATTTAATGAAAATATAGACCAGTTTTGGATTTAAAAAAAGGGTTTTGGTAATCATTAGCAGATTTCAAAATTAAAGAAAAAATCAAAACAGACAATCAACTAAAGAACATGTCAAAGAAAATTCCAACCCAATATCTAAGCATGGCAAACATGAATTAAAAACAAGGACTAATAAAATCAAACATATTAATCAAATTCATGCAATGAATAATCACAACATATTAATTAACGAAAAAGAAAAATAGACAGAAGAATGAAGTTAGATACCTCTTGCATGAGCGTGCTCTTCAACATAAGAATATTTAGAAATCAAAGAAGTGAAACTTCTTTGAGGTCTAAAATACTTTACTTACAAAAAGGAAGTTCTTAAAGCAGAAGCCTCCAAAATGTCTTTAAGGTAAGGGAATAGAGAAGTCAGAAAAGAAGTGCCCCTAGTTTTGATCAAGGTTTTCAGACTCGGACCGTTCATTGAACCGTAAAGGGAAGAGGTTTAAGGTTTTTAAGGTCGAACCGAGGTTGAACCGGGTCGAATCGTGATGACGTCATAATTAATTTAATAATTATTTTAAATATTAAATATATTAATTTGGTACAAATAGAAAAATAAAATAAAATAATCAATTAAAAGTATTTTTCATAAAAATTCTATAATTTATTTAATATGCCATTTTATTAACAAAAACAAAACAATAAATGCACTTAGATATTTTCAACAAAAATTGAAGTATAATAATAATAATAATATAAAAAAAGTACTAGTAGTGTAGTGTTAGAGATATATATTAGACATATTAGCCCAATGTACTAGGCCCAAGCCCATCCCTGCTTGTACTAGTAGTCTAGGGTTTAGTCGCCTATATATACTCATGTTAGGGTTCATTGTAACACAGGTTTTGTACTACACTCTTATACAATAAAGATGTAGCCCTTAAGGGATTCCTCCGTGGATGTAGGCCGTCAAGGCTGAACCATGTAATCCTCGTGTTTTCAGTGTTCCTATTTTATGCTTCTTCTTCCGCATCTACTCAGCATACACAACATGATATCACACATCGCGTTGCTAATAATAATGTTATTTAACATAGTATCAGTTTGATGCCAAGAACGAAGTTTGGCTCTGATACCATGTTGAATATTAGCTCTGATACCATATTAAATGGACAATATTATCAAACGCAATGTGTTATACCATGTTGTGTAAGCTAGAGTGGATGCGGAAAGGGAAAGCATAGAATAAGAACACTGAGAACACAGGGTTACGTGGTTCACCCTTGACGGCTTACATCCACGGAGGAATCCCTTAAGGGCTACATCTTTATTGTATAAGAGTGTAGTACAATAACCTGTGTTATAATGAACCCTAACATGAGTATATATAGGTGACTAAACCCTAGACTACTAGTACAAGCAGGAATGAGCTTGGGCCTAGTACATTGGACTAATATGTCTAATATATATCTCTAACAACTACACTACTAGTACTTTTTTATATTATTATTATTATTATACTTCAATTTTTGTTGAAAATATCTAAGTGCATTTATTGTTTTGTTTTTGTTAATAAAATGGCATATTAAATAAATTATAGAATTTTTATGAAAAATACTTTTAATTGTAATATTTTATTTTATTTTTCTATTTGTACCAAATTAATATATTTAATATTTAAAATAATTATTAAATTAATTATGACGTCATCACGATTCGACCCCGGTTCAACCTCGGTTCGACCTTAAAAACCTTAAACCTCTTCCCTTTACGGTTCAATGAACGGTCCGAGTCTGAAAACCTTGATCAAAACTAGGGGCACTTCTTTTCTGACTTCTCTACTTCCCTTACCTTAAAGACATTTTGGAGGCTTCTGCTTTAAGAACTTCCTTTTTGTAAGTAAAGTATTTTAGACCTCAAAGAAGTTTCACTTCTTTGATTTCTAAAATATTCTTATGTTGAAGAGCACGCTCATGCAAGAGGTATCTAACTTCATTCTTCTGTCTATTTTTCTTTTTCGTTAATTAATATGTTGTGATTATTCATTGCATGAATTTGATTAATATGTTTGATTTTATTAGTCCTTGTTTTTAATTCATGTTTGCCATGCTTAGATATTGGGTTGGAATTTTCTTTGACATGTTCTTTAGTTGATTGTCTGTTTTGATTTTTTCTTTAATTTTGAAATCTGCTAATGATTACCAAAACCCTTTTTTTAAAATCCAAAACTGGTCTATATTTTCATTAAATAAGATTTGTATCTTCTGATCATAAAACTAGTTTGTATTTTCATTAAATACAAATCTGTATTTTTTTCTGATTACAAACTGGTCTGTATTTTCATTAAATATAGATCTGAAAATGTTTTTTTTTTTTTAAATTGCAGATATGATTTTTATTAACCTAATCTCATTTTTTTTATCCTACAAAAGCAGATCTGGTTTTTACTAACCCAATCCCATTTTTTACCCTTTACAAAAATAGATTTGATTTTTACAAATCAAATCTCTCTCTCTCTCTCTCTCTCTCTCTCTCTCTCTTTTCAAAACAAATCTGAATTTTATTTTAAAAGATGACATATCCATAAGTCAAATTCATTTAAATTAATTTTGCCAAGTGTTTATCATGTGTGTTATAACATATCATTCAACATCATACAAAAGGGTATATAATAGTCATTAGAGTCTAGAAGACCAGACTCTGTCTGGGCGGAATGGGTGCCTAACACCTTCCCATTCTCTAACCTAGCTCCCAAACTTAGGATTTTGGTTAGTAGATTATTGTTTTGTCTTTAATTTTGGTAGATTGTAGCTAGGATTAGAGCTTTGTGTGTGTGTGTGTGTGTGTGTCTTATATATATATATATATATATATATTATTTATTTATTTATTTTTGGCATAGTTTGTAATTAGGACCAAAGCCTTGTAAGGTTATGCTACCAAAATTGTACTCTATTTTTATCAATGACATTTAATGTATTTTGACACGTAATTGTACATTATTTTTTCTTATTTTTTGTATATAAAAAAAAAAAGTGGCAACTCCACACACTTATCCAAAAAGAGAGGTGCCTGAAGCAACCAAATCTCATTTTTTAGAGCACTCCCTTTTTGCGGTCTCTCACAGGAACTACTAGCTAGCGTTGATGCATAATCCAATTAACATCCCAAAAGAGAAAACACATTATGTCCAATGATGATGCAAGCTGTAAAGACAATGACGACGTTGTGTATGCAACTGAAATATGGGAATGAAATTAAATAGGGCGACGGTAAGTGCAGGGACGGAACCAGGATTCAAACTTAGGGGGGGCCAAAGTTCTTTGTTCTTAGATTTTAAAAAATTGGAATATCAATACTAGAGGTTGACAAAGTTGCATTATTAACATTAATTTATTATTTATTATTTGTATTTTTTCTTTTGAAAAAAAATTTAATAATAGGATTTTATAATCAAGAGTTTTGCAAGTCAATTGACACGTCTTAATATTTTTAAAGTCTAATTAATGTGTGGATGAAGCAATCAATATGTGATATAGGAGTTGTCTCTATGGTTATGAGGGTAGAGTCATTTGAGAGGGTATAGAGCTCTCAAGAGAGAGGGAGAAATTGGGTAAAAGTTATTAGGTTTTTGGGATTTTTTTTTGCTAGGATTTGTAATTAATTTGTTGTTATTGCTTTTACTTAGATCGGATTTATGATTTGTCCAAAGATTTTTCTTATTATTTGGATATGTGCATTTTTTTATATATAGATTTTGCTTGTTTTCTATTTGTTGGATTTCTTGAGTCAATTTGTAAATTTGGTGAGGAGGGCCAAGTATATAAATTTAAGAGCTAGAATTAAAATCCTTTTGTTAATACACATACTAAGTTTTTTTTTTTTTTTTTCAAAGGTTTTTTTTTTGGGGGAGGGGGTGGCAATGGCCCCCTTCTGCCCTTGAATAGTTCCGTCCCTGGGTAAGTGGGTTTGGCCACAGAGGCATGGGTACCGTGAGCCTCCATCCTCATCTCCTCAAACAATTTCTTACTGTCTTGCACTTGTAGCCTATGCTATTTGTACGGCTTTATTTGCTGCCATAGTCTCAACTACACAGTGATGGTTTTCTTGGGTCTGTAAATTGGTGGAGGAGAAGGGTTGCCATGGGTCTTGGTTTGAAGGTTGCATGGGATTCAAATGATTTTCTTTACTTTATTTTATAATTTTAAATTTTAAAGCAGATTCTTATGACCAAAAGTTTTTAATTTTATTTTTCATTTCATGTGGCATTACACATGGTATAAAAATTATTTTTTATTTGGGCCATTAGCCACATCAACATTTTTCATCCATCATTTAATAGTTAGACTATTTTAACTCAATATTTAAATGTTAGGGACCAAATTAACACATTTGAGAGGTCAGGGACCAAATTGACATATAGTGTAAAGGTTAGGGACTAAATATGTAATTTACCCTTAAACGTATTTAGTGTTGTAAATAAAATAATATAAATTAAAAAAAAAAATCCTTGCATCAATGAACACATATGAATTAGTCAATAATAAGAAAATGGGGGTACAAACCTCTAGTAGGTAGGAGATCCTCCTATGGGGCAATTGTCAGGTTGTATCTTTTCTATTATCAATGATTAAGCAAGACACGCAAATACTTTTTTTATAGACCATTTTTTATAATATTTTCTTTTTATTCTTCATTGATTTCATTTTTTAGTTAAAAAACAACCAAATACAGAGTTTTAAAGAATGCAAATATTTATCAATCTAACATGGAGATGCAAGAAACAAATCCAACAAAATATGAAAAGAAAAATATGAGAGAGAGAGAGAGAGAGGCCAATAATGTATTGACTCTTTTGGTAAATTAATCAATTAATTAGCCAAGTGAATTAATTAGATTCAATTACATGCAATAAGCGTGGTAGCACAAACAAATCACCAATTATGTTAAATGCGGTAGAAAATAAATTTGACACAGGTGATTTGTTTACGAATGGGGAAAATTACCAAGACAAAACCCCACCGGGTGAATTTAAGGTCATCACTCCTGAGAATCCACTATTATCAAAACAAGCGGTACAAGTAAAAGGAATCCCAGTACCTAATATCAACCTACAGTTGAACCCTTACCCCAATACCTAATTGGACTTGTAGTGTAGCAGCAATCTCTCCTTTCAATGCATGACTCTCAGTATGTGACTAACTAATGATGCATGGATCCTAGCATGTGACTAACTCACAACAACCCTTTGATTGTTGTAGTTGATTTGCAGTAGCTTTACATAGAAACACCAATAAGATCTTCAATGTTGGTGCAGGAGACTTTATGTGGTTATAGAACCTAAAGACATACAAGAAACGCAGCAAGAACTCTTTCTTTTGTAGGAGGAGGCTAGGGTTTAAAAAGAAAACCTTATGAAACTCTCTAGGGTTAGGTTTTTCTTTTTCCACCTCTTTTAAATAGGAGGGCTCTCCTATTCCAAATAGGTTTACACAAACCTTGGGCTTTCCTATTTTAATAAGGATTATACAAACCCATAAACAAATAGCCTTTTTTTTTTTTTTTTTTTTTTAAAGGTTTAGAAGTAGGGAACCGTGGGAACTGGTCTAATCACGGTTCTCAAAACCGTGTGGTTGGACCGCTGTTCTAACGGTTCTCGGATTTTTGAGCATAAACTGATTCTTACTATTAAAAAAACCGTGTTTATGAGCGGTTCACGATTAATCCGGTCGGACCGTACGGTCCAATCCGGATTTAAAAACCATGGTTTTGATCTTTTTCTTCTATCTATAGAGGTTAGGATGCTTAAAAAATAAGCTGAACGAGATCAAATACGAATTAGAATGCGTCCTTATCTCTAAAAATCCGAAAAAGATAAGTTTTATCTCAATCAGAAGGTTCCCAGGCCGAGCCACACATTTGGGCCAATCGGCATTTGGGAAGTACCAATCAGCACTTGCCATGTGCCAATAGGCCCTCTTGGGTGCCAGGCTTGCGTTTGAGTTTTGGGTCAATTTGGATTCCTTTTTGAAGTATTTTTGAGAAAGAAATTGCACCTAGATGCGTTTTTAATCCATGTTCTAAAAATTAATCTATTTTTCTTGATATTCAGGTCTTTAAAGTGATAATTATCTTATAGTTAAATATTCTAAAAAAGACTTAATTATCCACAACTTCTTTCTTATTTGATTATCCATTTTATTTCCATGCAAGCAAGCCTATTTTTGACACTAACCAATAACCAATCACAAAATTATTTAATTAATTTTAATTATTTAACCAATCAGAATTAATTCTAATTAATCATGCGTGGTTGGTTCCACCCAAACAAAATGCATGCGGACTGTAAAAACTTGATCATGTGATATCTTTCAATTCGGCGATTCGATTTGGGAATTGGACATACCATCACAACCGTTAGAATCTCAAGATCATTTTTATGATATGCAATACATGAATTAATGCATGTAATGCAACTCTAAATTTTGGGTATATGAATGGTCACTCTAGCCATCTTCCAAAATTAAATTATGGGTGCAAAATCTAGTGTATTTAGAATGCCCCTCATTAATAGAACTTGCGAAGCGTATGTCAATATAAAACAAAGACACTGATTTTATTAGCCATGATTTAATTGAGGTTGATCTTTCAAAGATTACCTAACCCTAGAACCTAAAAACTTGGGACATAGAACTAGTGTTTTGCTGTTTTGAAAATTCAGAATTATGAATACATGATCTACTTGATAATTGATAAACCTGAGGTGAATCTTGAAATTTGAGGTGACTGAGAGGCTTCTCTATCTCAGTTAGGATCTAGGGTGATTGAGAGGCTTCTCTATTTCAATCTGCATGTGGGAGGCGACCAAGAGGCTTCTTTATCTTGATCTGAATGGGAGGTAACCAAGAAGCTTCTCTATCTTGGAACTTGAGGAGATTAAGAGGCTTCTCTATCTCAATCTGAAACTATGGGCGACCAAGAGGCTTTTCTATTTTGACCTGAATGGGTGGTAACCAAGTGGCTTCTCTATCTTAATCTGAATGGGAGGTAACCGAAAGGCTTCTCTATCTTTGAAACCTGAGGCGATTGATAGGCTTCTCTATCTCAATCTAAAACTGTGAGTGACTAAGAGGCTTCTCTATCTTGATTTGAATGGAAGGTAACCAAGAGGCTTTTCTATCTTGGGATCCTATGGCGATTGCTTGAAAAAGATCAAAGTTTAAGATTATATTTTGAATGATTGGTGCTTTGTTGTTCCATTATTTTGGGATGTGTGATTTTTCTCTTTTTTTTTTAGACTAGAATTTGCTTTTTAGAAAGGAAACCCATTGATTTTTTGTGGTCCTTCGGGATGTGCCTTCTTTTTCTTTTCTTTTTCTTTTTTGACATTTTAGATAAAAGAAGAAAGAAAAAAAACAAAAAACAAAAATAAAAAATAAAAAAAAAATTTGTGAGTTGACTGAGTCAACTTAGTTAAACCTGAGTTGACTTGGCAACTCAAGTGTGACAAAAAGAGGGGGGGGGGAATTTTTGGCCCCCTTTTATGCTGTCTCCATCATTTTTTTTTTTTTTTTAACTTCTCCTTCTTTACTCTCTCTTCTTCCTCCATTGTTACTATTCACAAGCTTCTTCCTCTGACATTTTCTTCATCCTCACACCATTTCTTCCTTAGAAAATCACTTCTTTAGGCTTCTATACTTGATTTCATCCATTTCCCTCAATATCTTTTCAGATCTTTCTGTTCTTGACCACCTTTTTCCAAATTCAAACTCAAGATTATTTTATAAAAAATATAAACAAAAATGGAAGAAGAATAAGAAACCAAGGGAAAAAGAATTAACCAGAAATTGATGAAAAAAAGTTCCAATATGAGAAATTTTATTTAGCCTCAATCTCTCTATATGTTAACTTATTCACCGATCAATATTGTAAAAAACCAAAAATTAAAAAGTGAAGACCATATTTTTTTTTTTTTTACACAAAAGATAGACAGACTCCCCACTCCCCACACTCCCAACCAAATCTAATCTTATTTCAACTTATGGATAAGGGTTCCCATGTCTCACTCAAGTTTCACATCTCACATCCCAAACTCAAAAGTGTGAAGATTATTATTATTATTTTTTTTTAAGAAACCATTCTATGAGACAAACCAACACTTTTATTAAAACATAAGAAAATTGATGAACATCAAACAGAGCAAAGGGGATAATGTACGCAGGTAAGTCTTCAACCCAAACCTGAAGTTCTAGCCCAACCCGAGATTTCTTTGCCAAAGCATCGGCAACCTTATTACAATTTTGTTTCACATAGTAGTGATCTAGGCAATCAATGGTGGATTGTCAAGCCCTTCGATTTAAAGATTAATTTGTCAAATATATAAGAACCGAAACTCAAACAAAACAATAATAGCATAAACCCACAAAATTAGAGAAATAATATAAACCCATATCAGCGTTAATCATATGTAAAGAGAGAACCTTAAGATTGTGGGTGGTGCCACCGATTTAGAATGGAAGAGAAGAAGCATCGCCGAGTTGAATTGGATATGAGTGCACTGCCAATTTGAGGATGGATTGGAAGAGAAGAAGCTCGAGAGCGGCGGCGACAAGTTGGATTGGATGAGAAGAAGCGCTGCCGATTTGAGGTTGTGGGTGCCCGCTGTCTAGTTCTTCTATTGTGGGTATGGTTCTAGCTGTCTAATTTGAGGGTTTTGTTTAGAGAGGCAACTGTGAGACAGAGCAAGGAGCAAATGAAGCAAAGGTAGAGAAGCAAATGTGAGATAGGAGAAAAGCATGATGAATGTTATTAGTTTTTTTTATTATTATATATAAAGCCTGTTTAACCGGTAACCAAAATCCTTTAAAATTACATGGTCATGATCAAAACAATATTAAATTAATGATTTAGATTTAGGTGGGTACCATACCCTCACTTTTTTGGGGGGTACAATAGAATGACTCAAAAAGAAAAAAACATAAATCAATG
This sequence comes from Quercus suber, assembly GCF_002906115.3. Taxonomy (NCBI): domain Eukaryota; kingdom Viridiplantae; phylum Streptophyta; class Magnoliopsida; order Fagales; family Fagaceae; genus Quercus; species Quercus suber. Next base: position 235,498 of record NW_027070178.1, read on the forward strand.
GTATCTTTATTAAACTATGCATATCTGTCACGTTTTCTTAAACTATCAATTTCCATTTTTTGTTACTAATGGTCCATTTGGATTGAGAGGAAGAGAGGAGGAATAGGGTAAAAAAATAGTAGAGTTTGCCCAAAATTATTCTATTTTCAACTAACTCTACTCTACTTCTCTTCATTCCCATTCCCTCTCCCCTCAATCCAAACGAGCCAGAAAGAGATAAATTGTAACAATTGATAATATTGGAGGATTTAAGCTTTTTAAAATCTGGATTAATAATGAAACCAACGGCCACCTCTAAACTCTAGGAGAATTTATGTAATTGACCTCAAAAGTATTGATTAAAAGAAAATTAAAATTAAATAATAATAAAAAATAATGTGAGACACATATTTTAGCATTGCTAATTAATAATCCCTCTTCCCCTAGCTAGAAGTTTTCGAATTCACTATAACCCTAACCTTGTGAATCTCATGATAGAATTAAGCTACGGCCATAGTTTTAATTGGAGAGATTTTTTTTTTTTTTTTTTTTTAATGGTGATAGATTATTTTTGGTTGTTCATGTTTGTTTTATTTCGTATAATTTGCATGTGGCATGTAATTTGGGGCACTGAGACCACTCCACGGCTAAATTCAACCAAAAGAAAAGCCCAAGTAAGCTTCCAATATAAAGTTAAAAAGGCAAATAAAATTGCTCAATTGTTTTATTGACACGTACTGTCCAATCCTGAAGGTTTCAGACAATTAGGCCCGTTTGGTATAATAGTTTAACAACGTATTTTCAGTTTTTAAACAACATTATATGTATTTTCACACATTTTTTACTTACACGTATTTCTAAAAGATACAAACAAAGTTAGTAGAACAACATTACCAAACGGCCAATTGATAATATCACTTTCAAAGTATTATATCTTTGTTGCACTCAATCGGAAACCAAAAGTCTATGTTGGATTTAAAGTTTTAACATAAGAGATTTTTATGGGTTGTCGAATATCTGACAGAATTTGTTTTATAGAATCTTAAATACTAAGGATTTTTTTTCCCCTACAAGTAGAAAAAGGGAATACAAGCTCAAATTTTTATTTAGAGAAGTATTACATTTACAATATTTTTACAATACTTTTATAAGGTTTTTGCTATTAATGATCTATTTCATTACGTGTATATAGTACACTGTAGGGACTGGGTTTTAGCAACTCTACTGTTGGATAAGTGAACTCAAGCCCAACTAGTCCAATACAATGAATTTGTAGATGATGGATATAAGAACTAGGCCTTAGTGAGGATTACAACGACTAATATGATGGTCAACACTATCATACATAGGAACTGAGATTTTCTAAGAAAGTTTATCATCAGCACAGTCCGAGGAGCTTCTTGGTCATTCTTCCATGAGCCCCCCTCTCTTGATCTGTTTTTCCCTATTATATAGTCCTTCTCTCATAATCTCTTTCTTCCACTTATTGATCATCCATGCCCCCCCCCCTCTGACTGCCTGTCTCATTAGCCACTTTACCAGCACTCCTGTGAGTTGCAGCAACCAAGACAGCACTATTCAAAGGTCACATCTCCATTAATGCGGCCAGGGAGTTAGATGTGTGCACTTAATGTGGAGGTGACAAATTCTCCTTAAACCGTTCCCCCACCATGCTTCTCTGGCCGACACTTTGTATTTGCTCTTTCCCCTAGGATGCTCTGAGAGGCTACTTTTGATGGCTCGCTGCTTCCTCCTCTCATGGTCTTGATTAGCCGAGGACAGGATTGTCCTCGGCAACATCCCTGGGAAATTTGTACTTTTCTCACTTTATCCTCGGGCATTTCCTCCTTCTCGGCGTGGGCCTTGGGCTTAGTACGAAGTGGATTGGGGTCACCAGATTTAGGCCCTACAATAGCCCCTCAAAATCCTTCTGTCCATATCCTCGGACGGGGAGGAGGATTTTAATTTCCTCGAGCCTTCGTCATGGCTTGCCCAATCTTGGCCTATGTCAGCGTTGGAGTCTTTTCGCCTATCCAATGCACGTTTCTGGCACCTCGATATACAGGCGCACCCATATTAAATTCTGGCGACTCCATACTCCCCACGTTCAACGACATGATGGTAATCTAACAGTGGGGATTTTCTGCCTTTATGGGCGGGAAACTCCACCCAGTTGTCTTTAATTGAGGATATAAATACTCATTTGAACCGATTTGCCTCCTTACTTTTGCATTCAAGAATTCTAGCGCACATACTTTGAATCCGATCAAACCTCCAACCCAACTCGTGTTCCATCCAACATAAAAAGCCTGTCCAAGGAGTTTCTCCTCATTTCTGTAAGCTTTCTTCTTACTCTATCTCGTGCTTTTCCATTTCTAATTTTCTTCTCCCCTTATTCCTCTCTTTCTTTCACTCTTCCCTAAGTGTTTTAGCTGTTCTTTAGGATGGGGAGGTTTAAGAAGTTAGTTGAGCCTGAGGAGACAATGGAGAAATTCGTCGCCGATTATAGGATACCTAATAATATGGGTTTGATGTACTACGAAGAAGGGGATTGGCATATTAGGAGGAAAGAGGGTGAGGTAGTGATTCCCATAATCGCCTTCTTAGAAGGTGGTATAAGAATCCCTATGGGGCCAATGACGAGGGACTTAGGCATTTCCGGTTAACTCCTACCCAGTGCGCCGTCAATGTGTTTAGGATTCTAGGGTGTGTAGACGCCTAGAACGAGAAGATGGGGTTGAGGTTAACCCACCATGATGTAAACTGGTGCTATAACCTCCAACACCTAAAGGGTAAGTCTTACTACATGAAGACAAGGGACGATAGAGTTCGACTTATCCAGTGCCTCCCCGAGTCCAGCAAGGGGTTAAATCAGGATTTTCTCATTGTGTTAAGGGAGTGGCATGACGGCCTCCATTGCCTGACAGTAGAGGGAGAGCCAGGTGGGGTACTTGTAGTAGGGGAGGGTTGATATGCTATGTTTTCATAGTTTGCACCATTTGGTTGCTGATTAGAACATGCTTTTTCTTTTTGCAGATCCGCGCACCTTTGAACGACACTTCCATTTGGTCAACCGAAAAGATTTGCAATCTGTTCTCAAGGCGGAGATCTTCATGAACGAGGCTGACAATCAAGTTAGGGCTGCTCACAAGATCCTTGGGTACGATCCAGCCCAGAAGTTGTTCCCGGCTCCGAAGTACATGATCGGGGCCCGCGATCCTCGGCTTTGCCAAATCACTGTGGTGGAGCACGGGTTCTCATTTTCTGAAGGATCTTCCATCCCAGAGGGCGTCCCGTTGGCAGGTTCCTCTTCATCCCATCAGGGTGCGAAGGCTGAGCGAGTAAGTTTGGGAAGAGGAGAAGAAGTTGCTAATCTGGGTCCATCCGAGGATGAATTTGGCACATTCTACCAAGTCCATCTAGCTGAGGATCCTTCTGGTGATTTGGGTGATCCCTATTTATCTAAAGTAGACCTTCTCTCATCAACGACTGGTACTCAGGCTGAGATGGGTTTCAAGAGGCAACCTCAAACCAACCTGTTCGACTTGATCGAGGGCCAGCAGGGGAAGGATGCGCCAAAGAAGCAGCAATCCAAGCTTCCTCCTCCTCCACCCAATCTCCCTCCTTCCCCATCCAAGTCTTTACCCACGCAGACTAGGTCGTCCTCCACCCAGCCGACCTCGGATCCTCGGCTCGGGACCACCGATCCAAAGAGGAAGAGGCCTCCAAGGGCACAGACCCCGTAGATAGGGGGAGATCTTGTTCCTCCTAAGAGGAAGATGAAACCCGCCGACCTTCCAAACAGCTAAGGATCGGTCATTAGGGAAAGGGAAAGGAGGCCACCCAGCAGTCCAAGCCCCAGGCCTAGCTACCTGCTACCATGCTTCATGGGGAGCCCTTGATGGATGACGACCCCCTCAGGGACTTCCGAGGGGGCGAGGGCGCTTACATGGCTGATGCTTTGGAGAGGTCCTTGCTTCTCCCCTCTGACATGGCCAAGCTGGGGGGCTTAAAGAGGCAGAAAGTTGCCCTTAACCTCAAAAGGTACCTGGGTATGGTAAGACTTCTGATACTTGTGCCTTTACTGAGCTTTACTCCTTAGTTCCCAACTTACCATGTGCTTGTTTTGATTGGCAGGTCATCCAGGCCACCTTTAGGCTGGAGGAGGAGGCCAATAAAGTAAGGCCCTGGATCAGGAGCGCGACAAGTGCTTGGATGCCACAAACACCCTCAAGAAATTCAAGGCTAACTTTAAAAAGGTAAAGGAGGACCTAAAGGAGATGACGAGGGCCAGAGACAGTGCGATATCCAGCCAAGCTAGTGCTAAGAAATAGGTCAAGGACCAGACAGGGCGTCTGCTGGAAGTTGAGGGTCAACTACAGATTGCCAATGAGCACATCGTCGACCTAAAGAAGAAACTGGCTGAGGCAGAGGGAGCTAGAGGCGTCGTCGAGTATGCCAAGGATGAGGCTGTGAAGGCTAAAATAGAAGCTGAGTTTGGTAGGACAGAGCCTAAAAGCTCTAAAGAGCAAGCAGAGGAAAAGGCTTTCGCTGAGGGAGTGGCTAAGACCGAGGCTATTCTCAAGGCTCAAGTACCCGAGGTATGCAGATGCTACTGCTCCCAAACTTGGAATGAGGCCCTCAACCAGGCTGGGGTTGAGGCCTCATCCGAACTTAGGAGGGCTGAGAGAGTGTACTACCCCCCCCCCCCGCCATTCACGAGGCTGCCCCTGCCACCTCTAAAGCGGGCTCTGCCTTACAAGCGACAGATGAAGGCCAGGCCAGTGCTGCCAAGGACCCAACTTCAACTGATAAGCCTACTTAGGCCAGTGTTGTCGAGGACCCAACTTCAACGGATAAGCCTGTTGAGGAGACTGAGCACCAAGGAGCGTTGGAGAAAGAAGAAACCAGTAACCAAAAAGCGCCCCGGGATGTGGTGAAGCCTCCTACTAACTCCCAAGCCACACTTGTTATCCCTCAGGTCCCTCCTGCCGAAAAAGAGTCCTCCAAAGTTGCCCCTCCGAGCTAGGATCCCAAGGCATCAAACGAAACCCCTCGACAGACCCCAAGGATAAGCTATCTATTAAGTTGAAGAAATAGGCCATCTTGACAGGCTACCCTATTTTGACAACTTGGGCCACTCTAATCTTGCTTTCTTATTCATTTTATTTAGCTTTTTGTCTTGGTGATATTGTAATGCAACTATTTTTGTGTAATATATCCAATCGTTTGCGTTTAGTTCCTCGAATGATGCTTTCCTTTATTTGTCGTACTCTAATGCTTTGCTCAATACTCGGTTAATTCTAACAATGTGCCAGTAGTGCTTGGATAATTGAAAGCGATGGACCACGACATAAATTTTGCCTTAGGTTTTTACTGAAACCTGAACAGTCTCCACAATGCAATTTGTTTCCCTTTGGGTGAATCACAAAGGATTCTGGCTCACATCATATGCTTTATACAAACATCCACTTTTCATAAACTTGCCAAGACTAAGAGAGCGTTTCAGTGCTTGAAGTGCTTTAAGTAATGCTCATGGGCTTGCTTTCGTTTTGTATCTTCATCGAAGCAGGCTGGGGCAAGTGATCCGAGGCACTAGACTCCCCTCTGGCCGTGTTTACAACCTAGGTGAATGCTCATGCTCCGTTTTGTTGGAAGTAGCTAGTTTCCCATAGGTTTGAGTCCGAGGACCATGCAAGACCTCGGTTCTGTCTAGTGCTTAGTCTTTGTAGAGTGACTAATTTCCCCATAGGTTTGATTCCGAGGACTATGCAAGACCTTGGTTCTACCTAGTACTTGATTTTGCGAAATAACTAGTTTCCCCATAGGTTTGAGTCCGTGGACTATGCAATACCTTGGTTCTGTCTAGCACTTAGTCTTTTATAGAGTGACCAGTTTCCCCATAGGTTTAAGTTCGAGGACCATGCAATACCTTGGTTTTGTCTAGCACTTGATTTTGCGAAGTAACTAGTTTCCTCATAGGTTTGAGTCCGAGGACCATGCAATACCTTGGTTCTGTCTAGCACTTATTCTTTTGTGGAGTGACTAGTTTCCCCATAGGTTTAAGTCCGAGGACCATGCAATACATTGGTTCTGTTTAGCACTTGATTTTGCGAAGTAACTAGTTCCCCATAGGTTTGAGTCTGAGGATCATGCAATACCTTGGTTCTGTCTAGCACTTAGTCTTTTGTGGAGTGACTAGTTTCCCCATAAGTTTAAGTCCGAGGACCATGCAATACCTTGGTTCTGTCTAGTACTTGATTTTGCGAAGTAACTAGTTTCGCCATAGGTTTGAGTCCGAGGATCATGCAATACCTTGGTTTTGTCTAGCACTTAGTCTTTTATGGAGTGACTAGTTTCCCCATAAGTTTGAGTCCGAGGACCATGCAATACCTTGGTTCTGAGCACTTGATTTTGCAAAGTAACTAGTTTCCCTATAAGTTTGAGTTCGAGGACCATGCAAGACCTTGGTTCTGTCTAGCACATAGTCTTTTGTGGAGTGACTAGTTTCCTTATAGATTTGAGTCCGAGGACCATGCAATACCTTGGTTCGGTAATAAGTTAGGCATCCACTGCTGGGATGAGTTCAAGAGGCTTGAAAAGTGTTTAGGTCAATGATGCTCAAATGGTATTTAAAACCTAGGGTTGAGCATTTGAATCTTTTGGGTTTAGGTCTTCTTGAAGATGCCTGGTAGAGATTAAGATAGGCTTGCATAAGTTGTTGCAATCTTAAAAACCCCATTTTCTAGAAATTCCTTGGTAATAAGTGAATAAGCCTTAGGGATATGCTGAACTTGAAAAGTTTGGAGGATTTGGAATCCTGTTGTTTGAAATATTTGTAGGTCATCATTTTTCCCTTCTATTTCAATTGGTTCTAAAAGTCAGGCTCAAAATTTTTGGAAATTCAATGATTATCACGAAAATCTAGTTGAATGCATGTACCACAGGAAAGGCTCGATAAGGCCATGTTTCTTAGTGGGTTTATCAACTTATGTGCTCTATGGCTACCATTTCCCCTAAATAGGGAACATGTTCACAAGCAAGGATTTCTTTAGCAAAGTGTTCATGCCTATCAAATGTATGGATTTCCCTTTTTTTATCTTATGAAGGGAGAACTTGAACGATGTCTTTGGCTTTTTGAAATTTTCGGGTTCAAAGTAGGGATTGGGAATTGAAAACTCTAAGTTTAGATTAATAACAACACAATTAAATCCTAACCCTCTATTATTGTTGTTTGTTCTGTTTTGTTTTAAAGCAACCTATTTGTTGGTTTAAACAAATAAATTTAGCTCATATTTGGTAAAGCACATTTTTGTTTTCTCTTACTTACCTAAAAATGAAATGATGTTTCGGATAAGGGGAAAAAAAATACCCTCGAAACCTCAAAAATGACAAAAATACCCCAAAAACCTAATAAATTACTAAAATAACCCCAAAACCTCTCAAACGACCAAAATACCCTGAAACCTCTAAAATGAGCAAAAATACCTTAATACCTCTTAAATGAAAAAAACACCCTAAAACCTTAAAAATGACAAACAAATACCTTAAAACCTCTAGAATGACCAAAATACTTTCGAAACAACTAAAATGACCAAAATAGAAAATACCCCTCAAACCTCAAAACGACAAAAAAAAAAAAAAAAATTACTCTAAAACCTCTTAAATGATCAAAATAGCCCCAAAATCTCTAAAATGATCAAAATACCCCTGAAACTACTTGAATGAGCGGACAAAACTCTATACCTTGAAAATGACCAAAATACCCCAAACATCTAAAATGATTAAAATACATCTCAAAATCGCTAAAATAACCAAAATATCCTAAAATCTTCTAGAATGAGCAAAAAAACTTGAAACCTCTAAAATGACCAAAACACCCCCAAAATATAAAAAATGAACAAAACACCCCTAAAACTTCAAATGACCGAAAATTCCCACAAAACCTCTACATTGGCAAAAAATACCCAAAAACCTATAAAATTACCAAAATATACCCAAACCTCTAAAATGACCAAAATTCTCTTGAAATCTGTAAAATGACCAAAATTCACATGAATCTAAGATTACGATGATGTAACATTACACCTTGATGTAAGGGGGCATTTGGTTCACCGTGATTTGCCTTTGATGTGATGCACATTACCTTAATGTGACGTTAAGGTGTTTGGTTCGTTAAATTTTTTCTACCATTACCATAATCTAAGTGTAAAGTTGTGATTTACAACTATGTATTTTGTTGGCTTTAATTCTGTATCAAATTTGATTGTAATTTTGCTCAATCATTTTCCTATATTTTGTGGGATTTAATGTAAGAGATATGTGTGAGAGTTTGGTGAAGAATCTATGAAGAAGTGGTTTTCATGACTAGACTCGCAATTGACTCGCGACTAATGACCAGGGAAGCAAGCCATGTGAGAAGAACATGCTGGAATTTAAAGAGACATTAACACGCTAGTTTTCGCAAGTGACTCACAACTTAGGCCAAGTCGCAAGTGACCCGCGAAACCCACTGCTTGTTGCTTTCTAGAGTGTGACTTTTCCCTTTTTTCACCAACACTATATAAACCCTCATGACCCACCAAATGTAATAAGAATAATGGGTATTTTCTAAAGAAACTTTTGAGAGAGAAACTCTAGCCAAACGCTTGAGAGTTAGAGATTGTTTTACACACAATTCTCTACATCATTTCTCTAAAGTTTTCACATACTCCTACCTCTCCATCTACACATTCTTGAGAGGTTCTTGGCCCAAACACTTACCTCACCCACTTTGAGTGTTGAGAGAAGTTTTGGTGCCTTTATGAAGTATTAAAAGAAGTCATTGACTGGCAGATGCAATCGAGCAAAATTGCAGGATCCAAATAACTAGTAAAGACAAGACTCCAAGAAATCTGTTAGTAACAGGAGCTTGGAGGGCTCAAGTACATTGGGTAGATTAGGCTTGGAGGGGCTTTTTGATATTCATGTAATCCAACTTATTCACTAGTAGATCGATTTCGGCTTGGAGGGCCGCGGAGAGGTTTTCGCCGAGTACTTCAGTTTCCTCTTTGATAGCACGTCTCGGTGTTATCTTATGTTTGCATCTCTCTTCCCTATTCTTTAAGCCTTAAATTTATTGCTCACTATACTTGCTTATGGCTTAGAGTAGTGTTACCGGTTTATTGAGCGTGCTTTACTCTTGTTCCGCACTTAAATAAGTTAGAGTAAAAGCAACTAAGCCGTAATTTAAAATTGGGAGTCTAAACAAGCATTAGTGTTTTCACACTGATTGAGCTTTCACTAAGATTATAAATTATATCACATCACCTTCTCAAATGGGGGTGATCTCACCTTATTTATTGGTAGAGATGTAATAATTTATTGAATTGACAAAATTTTCCCATACTAAAAATAAAATAAAATAAAAAATAATATTTTACTCATGAGCATTACCAAAATATCAAAAAACCTCTAAATTACCCCAAAACCTCTAAATTGACCAAAATACCCTTAGAACTTCCAAAATAACTAAAATGCATCACGAATATCTAAAATATCCCAAAAACCTAAAACAATGACCAAAATGCGCCCAAAACCTCTAAATGGCCGCAATACTACCAAAACTTTTAAAATGACAAAAATAACATCCTTGAAACCTCTAAAAATGACCAAAATACTCCTAAACCTAAAAAAAAGCCAAAATACACTCAAAACCTCTCAAACGAGCAAAATACCCCTAAACCTCAAAAATGACCAAAATAGCCTCGAAACCTCAAAAATACCCCAAAACCTAATAAATTACTAAAATTACCCTAAAACCTCTCTAACAACCAAAATACCCTGAAACCTCTAAAATGAGCAAAAATACTTTAATACCTTTAAAATGACGAAAAATACCCTAAAACCTAAAAAATGACAAAAAAAAATACCTCGAAACCTCTAAAATAACCAAAATAATCTTGAAACCACTAAAATGACCAAAATACCCCCAAAACATGAAAACAACCAAAAAAAAAATACCCCGAAACCTCTTAAATGTCCAAAATAGCCCTAAAATCTCTAAGGCGAAAGCACTATTTTGGTTCTTACATTTTGAAGTCACGATCAATTTGGTCCTTATATTTTGATAGCGACCAATTTGGTCCCCGTTATTTTCAATTTGCAATTAATTTGATCCTTACCGTTAACTCACTTACAAAAAATGTCCATATGGCAAACGAATTGCATTGCTGGCATGCCTAATATTAAAATATTAAATAAAATGCTGATATGTCTAAATTTTAGTGACCACTCAGCGCTTACATGGCAAAAAAAGCCCCATCAGGTTTTTTTTTTCCCCCAATTGTTTCCTTTCTTTATTTTATCTTTTATTTTTCTTACAATTTCGTCAACCAAAGATAATTTTATTTTACTTTTACACAATGTTCTTCATTGTTCTTCCTCCGAACCCAGAATCTGCAGTTACTAACCAAACAAAATTTTTACCTCATCATTTACTTTACCAAATATTTTTTGGCACAACACCATTCATTCTTATTCTTCCCCAAACCTAGAATCTATAGTTGGGGAGTTTAACCAAATCTAAACATTCTCACAAATTATAAACTACAAACCTATCTTCAGCAACTTAGTGGAGGAGCTTCAGCATTTGCAACAACAGCCGTTGACATCTCATCAATTAGAAATTTCGTTTAGTTTTTCTCTTGTTTTCTCAGCAAACAAACAAAGGCTCACTCAAATACACATCCAAATCAAACCTGTAAATCAACCCAAACCAAACCCACAATCAAATCAAAAAATCTTTTGTTGTCGTACCCAATAGATTCGTCATACAGCATCGTGGCACTAGATTGTATCTAAATTCCAAACATCAAGCGGTGCTTTTGGGATGGGTTTATACCCAGTGATTAGGAGAAATTATACACTTATTTAAATTTATGAGTTAATAATTAGTTTCTGTTAAAAAAAAAAAAATCTAACTCAGCAATTTTAAACAGGTGGGAATCTTTTAGTGTAATGGTGGACCACGTCACTTGTCCACCATTAGGACCTTATAATTTCTCGTGGATTAAGGATAGGTTTCAATTGTTGGTTTGGGGCCTTTAGTTGATGGGGGTCTAGTGGGTGGCTTATGGGTCTCGAATGGTTAGCTTTTGAGATGAAGGTGTTAGTTGATGGTGGGATTTTTTATTCTGATTTTTTTTTTAGAGAGTGGCTTGAGAAGAGGGAGATAAGACAACCACAAAGGAAGGAATTAATTGTGCTCTATTTCTTTAGGAGACAAGTGGGCTTTCTAGTTTCAACTTTTGACATATAAGACTTAAAGAAATTGAGAGATGGAGATTAAAGATTGAGGAGACTCAAAGAGACGAAGGGCACTCTTTTGTGCTTTTTTTTTTTTTTTTTAAAGAAATTGTAAGAAATATAAAATAAAAAATAAATTATTATTATTATTATATATAATAAAATAAAAAATAAATTTATATATATATATATATATTTATTTATTTAAAAAGCTAACGTGGCTTTTTCTTTTTCTTTTTTTATATATAATAAGTGTTGAGGTGGGCATTAAAATTTAGACACATCAGCATTTTTTTTAATATTTTAATATTAGACATGCCAACAATGCAATTTGTTTGTCACGTAAGCATTTTTCGTTAGTGAGTCAATGGTAAGGACTAAATTGATTGCAAATTGAAAATAAGACGGATCAAATTGACTACTACCAAAATATAGGGACCAAATTGACCATGACCCAAAAATGTAGGGACCAAAATAGTGTTTTCGCCAAAAAAAAATTAGCAAGTTGTTTAAAATATATGTATGTGGATCTATATATGTTGAAAATATGACTTTTGGCAGGATGTGGATCTATATATGTTGAAAATATGACTGTTGGCAGGATACAAAGGCTCTATTGAAAATGTGACCGTTGGAATAGTTGTTGAATTTGAAAAAAAAAATGACTGTTGGAAAGAAATAATAAAGAAATATTAAAAAACAATATTTTAATAAAATGGTAAAATAATAGAGTTTTGGGATATTTGGTGTATTGTAAAATGGTATAGTATAATTAATAAAATAATTTTTAGGGATGGTAAAATAGGATAGGGTGTCATTTCCAGCTGTGAATGCTCTAAGACAAATACATAAGGTATAAACCATAGGGTAAATATTTAATTCTTCCTTTTAATTTAATGAATGGCAATTTTATTTACCAAATCTAGAAGTACAACAAACGTGTGCAAACACTTTACAACTAAAGATACTATGACATAACAATTCACATGCCAACAGCTGAGCTGCAAGAAATAGACATTCACTTAGCTACTATAAAAAACAACCAAAGGAATGTTCCAAAAACTACAGTACACCCTATTTTGAATTGAATTTGTTATGTTTTTAGTTTTTACAGAAAGACAGGTTGTATCTCACATTCTGCAGAATAGCTCCTACAATTTCACCTTCATTAAATATTTCCATTATGCACTTTAGCATTTTGATTAATTCAAAATTCCAAATGTGATGAAGATCTTAATATTGATCTCAGTATCACACCCTCCCTGCTGTTTACATGTGACAAGCTGCAACATCTTCCCTTTAAGCTTCATTATTTCCCATTAAAAAGCTTATCATGTCTGCATGTTATTCTTACCTGCCTATTAATCAAACTCATCATGAAGATCTCCAACCAAATCTTGCTAGAGAATGAACATCTAAAACATGGAAAATTCGTAGGTACTTCCAAAGCACGGAGAAATGATACTCCTTCTTCTCATATTCATGGTAAACTCCACCATTAATTTAATTAGTGAATCCCACCATAAATGTGAGAGGAAGGAGCATCATTTTCTGTACTCCAGGAGTACCTAAGAATTACTCCTAAAACAGACATAATTTTTCAGACTCAATTCTAGCTCTGTGTAAAGTACACAATGTCATCTGGATAACCTGAATATGGTCAATCTTTCTTTGGTTGTCAATAAGCTTATTCTTCATTACCAACCATATGATTAGAAAAACATACTTAATGTTAAACACTACTTTAGGAAACAAGACAAGCTTCCAACAATGAACTCTAGAGATTCAAACAAACTTGAGAGTTGTCGAAAGTGGAGTCTGATGTGTTCATTTTTATTAGAAGCCATTTTAGTATAGGAACATTGCACACATTGCATGTTAAGAGACTGTAGGTGATGTACTACCATGTGTCAGCAACGATTAAAGGCCTGGTACGCAAACATTGTGGCACTTTCCATTCTAGAATTGGCATAGTTTTAAAGACTAGGAAGTACAGTTACTCAAACTTATTCCAACACAAGGGGGGCATAGTCCATTGAGTTCATTGGGTTTTTTTTTTTTTTTTTGGATGAGTGAGTTCATTGGAACTCAAAGAGGTTTATCCACATTTTCAGATGGGGATGGCTTCCCATTGTTCCCAATCACAAGCTTGGATAGACAAGGATCTAGGCCAGCATATTCCATGTTTAGTGCTTTGTTTTTTTGCCCAATACTTTTTTTGGGTTAAAGTTAGAGATGTGCTCGTCTCTTTAAAAAAAGAAAATATCCATGTCCAAATATGAAGAATATGGGGAAGGGTCCAGGCACCCATTTAGGCTGAACTTTGTGAAGCCCGCAAGTACAGGCTACAGCTTGTTTATAAATTTGATTTTACACACACACACACACACACACACACACACACACAAGATTTATTCCAAACCAAGTTTTAAATGCAAAAAACTTACATTGCATAGTTTCTAGAACCCTTGCATGCGTACGCATGCATGTGTATGCGTACACATGCCCTAAGTTTTCCATGGCCTTTGTTTTCCAAAAATTAGTTATATTTTCTATAAAAACTTTTCTCAAGTCAATTTTCATTTGATTAGACCCTAAACCAACCTTAGACTTTAGAATTCTAACATCATTAAGAAATAAAGGCCTGAATCGTAAAGGGTATTAAATGCGGTGTCAGCAGTGACAAAGAGATTTGAAAAGTGAGATTGATTAGGGTTTGAGAATAGTTAGTGATATACATAGTTAGGGTAGTTTAGTCATTTTAATGTATACTGGTTGAGTTCAAGTTCGGAGCAGGTATGCATAATACCTACACCAACCCAAACTTGCTACGGGTTGTTTATTAAAATCTATACCCACCCCCAATGTTTCACAAGTTAGGTAAAACCCGCCCCATTAGGGTCGGGTTTGGTAAAAATTTCCATACTTAATTCTAACCAGTATAAGCTATGACCAAGGAAGAAGACTTGTGCTTTTATTCAATGACAATAGCTTACAGTTTTGATGTTGAAGTCAAACATTGTGTGTTTTACGAATGTTGTGATTCGCTTAGAGTCTTTAGGTGTTTGGGATTTTGGTTTGGTAAAGTAATAAATGTATTTTGTTTTAGAAAAAAAATAAAAACATTCTAATTGATTATTTGTAAAATTAGCTATTTTTTTAATTTTGTTTAAGAACTCATAATGTATAGGTTCTTTGTAGGTTTTTTTACAACTACTTTGCGTGGTATGGGCCATAGTTATAAAATAAAAAATGATAATGATTTCAAAGTGTTTTCTGCTTTTTTTTTTTTTTTTTTAAATGCATACAGAAGCTCAACTAAACACAATTAAATTTTGCTAAATAGATGTGTTTTTAGCCAATTTCTCTTTGTTTAATCGTGTTTTTTTAATGTTAATACTTACAAATGATTTCCTTAATTTCGTCAAGGTAATGAATTAAGTTTTTGAGATTGAGGTCTGCATATTTTGTTGTGAGAATAGAGTAGTTGAAGAAGTGTTTGATAGGTTTTTTAAATTTATGTAATTTTAGGATATAAAAGTATTTTATACTTTAAATTTTTATTTATAGATTTCAAAATCATTTAATCAATTTAAAAAATAAATTTTACTTTTAACAGTAAATATTATAATATGTTATAGTCTAATAGCATCATACAGTTTTTTTTTTTTTTTAAATAAAATATGAATNCATATATATATATATATAAATTATATTAGAGTATTATTCTATCTTGTATAAAAAAAAAAATTTTAAAATAAAACCTTGATCAGTCACTGTTATTTAATTCATGGTTTTTTTTTTTCTTTAAATGTCTAGGTAATATTTGGTTTGACTCTTACAATAATAGTAGCCTTTAGATTTTTTTTTTTTTTTTTTTTTCAAAATATGGTCTTTTGAGTTGCAACATTTCCAGAGGTGTTTTCATATTGACAACACACAAAAACACAATGTTCTTATTCTTGCCAAACAATTTTATGATGTTTTCAAGCAAGGGCATAACTATGTGCAAGGCCATGGCCCCCCCAAATTTTGAAAATTTTTAAAGTATATAATTATTTTAATATTTTCAAAATTTAGTCTACAAAAATAAGAGTTGGCCTCCAAAATATTTGATTTAGTCCAATGATGCTCTTAAAAAAAAATAATTGATCTAATAATTATAGAGACATGACTTTATTTTTCACAATTATATTTTTTTATTATAAAATGTGTTTTTATATCTGTTAAATATTTGATAAAGATGGGTATCAAATATGTTTAAATCTACATCTTTTTCAACCCGTTATGTGGCAATTAACAAGTCATTGACTCATTAAAAAAATATTGTTACTAAAACTACACATGAAATGTCTCTTTAATTGTCACATAATGGGTTTGAGTAAGATAGTTTCAAATACATTTGGAGCCTAACTTATCCCTCCAAGTTTTGGATCATTCATGTTTTTGAAAATTTCATTAGTTCAATTGATTTTTTTTTTTTACTTACTTTGGTATAAAATTTGATAATTATGTAAAAAATGAAACTTTTAAAGAATTTTACTATAAAAATAGTAAATATGAATTTTATTTTATGAAACATCGCCATCAAATATAATTTTGATTGAAAATACTAGCTTTTTTTTGAGGTGTGTGTATATAATAAAAAAGCGTGTGTATATGTGTGTGTGGGGAGTTGTCTTGATAAATATATTAGTGCTGCAACTTGGCCCTTCCAAATAAAAATTCTTGACTCCACTCCTGTTTTTAAGAACAATTTTTTAAAATCTGTTACAATAACCCATTTAACTAAAATATGCAATGGTTCTAAAAAATAAATAATAATTAAATCGAAAAGATGAGATACAACATTTAAGGGCAGGAGTAATGTTGGAAACGACCCACGAAGGTTTGCATTTTTTTTTTCAAAGATACAATCGGTTTGCTTTTTGTGATATAGTTTTGTGGATAAAACAAGTACACATTTTCTTTCTCAAAAAATAGTACACATTTTTTAGACATTCTTAGCAAACTAGTTGAATTCGAACTAACTCACTTAACTCGTAATGATCCAAATTCACCTTATTAACGTTCATGCTATTCTGACCTATTTATCATAATTTGACCCATCTATCCTACATAATAAATGATGCCTCTCTCCAATATACGATTGAACTTCTTCTAAACCATTTCATTGTCTTAATAATTTCTAAATGGTTGTGCAGTTATGTATTTGGTCCTGATTTATATGCTTTTCTAAATTTTTTAGAAGAATTATTTTCTAATACAAAACACTAATAATACGTTTGAAACTCTGTTTATATAATTGGCATATATAGAGTATCTTATTTCAATTCAATGAGATAAGAACCACTCTCAAAGTTTCCACCCAAATTTTATCAAGCAGAGGGTGGGGAAGGGGAATGGAGGGGAGGGGGGGGGGGGGGGATAATAGTTACCAATTATCTTTATTTGAATATTTGAAAGATTAAGTAGGGAGAAGAAGAATAGATATTCATATAAACTAATTAGACGTTTTAAATTAAGTGGGAAGAGAAGAGTGGGAGGGAAATAATCATATAAATTGACAAATATACCCCTACTTTGCTAATTTTAAAGAAATAAATATAAATTAAAATCATAAAAGAAAAAATTGAAAATTTATTTATTTTTATTATAACTGGAAACCCCTCCTCCCACTTTAAATTACACCAAAACAAGGTTCATTAAAATCTCATCATCATTTCCACCTCTTCTTCCCTCTCCTCTCCCTCTATTCAAACACATTGTAAGGAAAACATTGTAATAGCCTGGAGTATTTGATTGTATTAATATGTGTAGTACGTGTGCGCGCGCGCGGGCGGGGACTTCCAAATCTAGTGTTTGCTAGGTAGATTTGAAATATATAAACAATTATGAAGACTCTTTTTTTGAGGAACAATTATTATGAAGACTCTTAATTATAATTTGACTAACTTGTTTAGGATATATTGTAGATACAATTTTCACTTTTATTATTTTTTAGTAGTTGTGGCCAAAATTTCCAAATCAAAGTTACCAAATGAGGAGCGGCGTGTAACTTTTTTTTAAGTTGAGGAAATTATAATACACCGCATTGAATTTATTGGTATTAAATCGGATATGAGTGTGGATTGAACAAACATTTGTTGAGACTTGAGACCAACATTGAGCGTGTATGAGGTCAATTTGGATTATTTAAATAATTACAATGAACCTTAATTATACTTGTCTAGTCTGACTAGAGTTTAGTCACATAACACGAATGTGAATTACTGACTTTACGCTTTCTTGGATTTGTGACAAACACGAAAGTAATAACATGAAGTGGCCATTAACAAAGAAAAAAACAAGTCACTTTTGGGTGGTGTTAGTCGAATTGGAAGTTGTATATAGTCATATGCCCTTTAACACAATTGGGCAACACAAATTATTACCCTTGACCTTACATAAAGTTGTAGTAATATACCCTTTTAATACAATCTGGCAATACAAGTTCCTACACTTAGCAAATACAAATTCCAATCCTTAATAATACATATGCACCGTGTGGTTGTTGTATAGTCAAATAGCTTGTAATGTAATCATTACATATGAACCAGAGTTTTCTTCCCCTTGATTTCAATAATTAAAAATAGGTCGAAATTTGTGATCCACTAGTTATATTTCATTGTATTCACAGCACAACCCACCAATGCGAGTTGTCCCCGTAGTGTGCATGATCCAATAGATCAAATATTGTGATTCAGATTCTATATTTTAGTTATTTTCCGAATTTTAATTCAAAAACTCTATTTTCTATTGCTTTCCCACACCTGCTTTCTTGTTTTCACCAATGCGGCTCAATACATTCGTGAACTTATTACATCCAATTCCAAAAATATTTATTAAAGAAAAAAAAATCTTTATTTGGTTTTATGCTGGCTTTTGATTATCCAGTGGCTCCCCACCTGAATAGTGTCAGGTGGCCAATGACTTCCCTCGAATCCTTGATGAAAGGATAATGCTATCCAAGTCAAAGGCCTGTGGATAAAGAAGTAATCACTATGAAGCATTACAATGGATTCGCTACAAAGCCATTAAAAAACAACCACCAATAAAGATTAACTACTCAGTTTTTGTTTAATTAGATAACTAATAACTATTCCTTTCACCATTAAGCATTGCCTGAATACAACGTCAAACAGATCCCACATATAAGACATATTTTCAGAAGCAAAAAAATAAAAAATAAAAAATAAAATAAAAAAGAATGTGCATATTTCCTTCCAGGAACTCTCCTTGAACCATCATATTTATAATTTCTAGCCAGCAGCCAAAGCTGTAAAGAAGGAAGAAAAAGAATAACAAACAAAAAGAATCTCCATGTGCGAGTAACACTCACCAAAGTACAAGAAAGGAAAATGCCATGAAAGTCCATCTGGCTCTTCTTCCTATCTAGTCCAAGTTCAAGTTCTAAGTTCAAAAATGAGCAACAACAAGAGGGAAGTGAAGTGATAGGTGAACTCACACCACACCCTCAATTCGTTGAACTCAAGCAAACACACATGGCTTCACATTAGAGGGCCACAACAACCACCCAGTTAAAACAAAAATAAACCCAAAAAATCAAGCTTATATATGGTATGAAACATGTCAAAATTAAGATTGGACCAACGGATCAAACATCAATGTTCCTCGTGTTGAAATTACTGGCACCTAAATCAAATTTCGTCTATTCATAAATCTTGTCTTAAGAGTAAAGAATAGCGCATAAATTCAAATCCTATGTATCTACAAAAAAAAAAAAAAAAAAAAAAAAAAAAAAAAAAAAAAAAAGAAAAAAGGGGAATTACAGACAAAATGGACGCTTATTTTCTCAAACAATTAACACAAAATTTTAACACTTCTCATTTGAATTCTCTTTACATTTCCATTAAAAAAAGAAGGAAGAAGAAGATAATATGGGTTTCATTGTTAACGATCTCACATTATATGATCACTCTAGATCTAAACCAACCATCCCAATATTGAAGCAAATAAAACATACCCAAAATATAAGGAAAAAACAAAACAAAAATAAAATAGCAGATATAAATAGAAATTTTAACTAAGTTTTAGCACCACGTAGACTACCTATTTTTACCGAAAAAAGAAAAAAAAATCAAATAAACACAAAGTGAGCATAACCGTTATACTAAAATTTAAGATCATCAATTTATAATAATCTTTATCTCATAAATTTCATTTTTTTTTTTGGATTTAATAAAAAAAAAAAAAAAAAAAAGAGATACAACAAAATTAAAAAAGAAAAAAGAAAAATCATTGATCATCATAATTATAATCATAATAATCATGGAGAATAAATTAGAGACACAAAGCGGTGGTGCAGTTGAGATCATCACCAACAAAGTCAACGTCGTGATCCAAATCCAACGGCGGCAGATTGAGATCGAAAGGCAGCGGTGTTTTCCGGCACAGCAAATTAGAATAAGACGACGACGCGATATCATTGTCGTCGTTGTCGTTGATGTTGTTGTTGTTGTTGTTGTTGCCGTCGATTACCGAAGACGACGAGTCGCAGTCGCTGTGGCAATCTTCAGGAACGACGGGAGGAGTCCTCGGATGGTGCTTTTTCCGGCGATCCATAACGGCTTCCATGGGCCGCGGCGCCTTTTGCGGAGTCGGCCTGGGCCCGCTAAACGACTCCACCGTACTGCTCATACCGCTACACGTCGGCCTCTGCGGATCAATCACCATCCTCTGATGATTCTGATGCTGATGCTGTTCATCATTTCCATCTTCGTTGTCATAAAACCGATGATGATCTAAAAACGGCGGACCGTAGTTGGCTGTGCGGTTAAGGTGTTGTTGTTGTTGTTGTTGTTGGTGATGAATATTAGGGGAGGAGGAGGAGGAGGGAGGGAAATTAGTCTTGGCCTTAGGGCCGCGGAGTCTACGAGCCGCGGCGTCGTAGGCGCGAGCGGCGTCTTCGGCTGAATCGAAAGTGCCGAGCCAGACTCGCGTCTTTTTCCACGGGTCTCTGATCTCGGCAGCGAATCTTCCCCACGGTCTCTTCCTTACGCCTCTATATCTCTGTTCTTTCTCAGCCGTGGGTACCGCCGCCGCCGCCGCTGCTGCCGGTGTTTTATTAGCCGCGGCTCCTCTCCCCCTCTTCATGGTTTATGAAAAACCAAAAAAAAAAAAAAAACACACACACACACACACACACAAAGAAAGAAAGAGAGAAAGTGTGTTTTGTGAAATGAAATGAGTTGATAGAGAGAGAAGGTGTGAGATATGGTGGGAGAGAAAGAACTGGATGTGGAGATGGGATGGATGGCACAAACACAAGGAGAGCGCACCTTCTCTTCTCTTCTACACACAAAATAAAATAAAATATTAATAAATAATAATAAAAATTTGGTTTTTTTTTTTTTGGGGGTGTGTGGGTTTCTCTGGCTGGTAATGGCTTTTTTTTTCTTTTCTTTTGTTTTGTTTTGTTTTTTTTTTTTTTTTTTTTTTCTTTTGCTTTCTCGATTTCTCTACCTTCTCTCGCCCCCACAAACCGACCCGGACTCAATTGCTTGCTGCTGCTTTATTTATATATTTTGTTTAATCGTTTTTTTATTAACTTTAAAAAATAAAAATAAGGGATGAGTGAAATGACCGGAGGGTCCTTGTTAACATATTTAAGATTGTCCACTGCTATTAAATATTTTTTTTTTTTTTTAAATAAAATATGAATTAAGAAAATCAAGTTTCAAAGTATTCAATAATATTTTGGACAAATATAAATATTATATAACAAAATAAGTATTATATGTAGATTTTAATATACATAAAAATGATTTCAAATAAAATTATAAAATATCAACGCATCGCGCAAGACATCATCTAGCGTTTTTATTGCAGGTGATCCTAGAAATCTTTGTTAGACACCACATAAGGTATTCCAATTAAGTGACAAAGCTCTTAACAACACATAGAAGTTGGTAAACAGATTCAAGGGAAAGTTGTACGCAAACAGAATGCAGACGTGTATTACGTGAGTCATTCACAACCATAGAGACGTAACAATTCACTCTAATTCCTATGTTGGTATCCTACCAAATAACAAACTGTCCCTTAACTCAGAGGGACAAAGACCAGCTAACAAAGGTCAAATGCATGCATGCATTCGTATTTCAAGGAACCCCACAGTGGTGCACAAAATATAATTGTACTAGAATGACATGCACTTCAGTTTTTCTGCCTACTTAATAAAAGAATAGCCATCACTTTGCAATCAAGAAACTAGCCTTTACAGTATCTTGGATGAGCGTTTAGACTGCACCCTTTGAATATAATCTAGCACTATCATAGTGAACCGGTAATAAAAAAAAACTACCCCCTTTGAGCCCCATATCGGCATAGAACTTCTTCCCCTTCCATAAGTCTCTCCACGGCATCTGAAGGAAGGCCAACCATCTCTAATGTCTTCTCCCAGACTTGGAATGATGTCTCAAGGTTGTGTGCTTCTTCTGAAGGATTTGCTGGGCGGCAATCTTGAGAGAGGTAAGCACAAACAGGCCACTCATCTGCTTTCAACAACTCACAGTACTCTGGAACCTGAGGATCTGTGGCTGCAAAAAGGGCACTCCTTGAACCTGCAACAGAAGTGATTCATGTTTGAATTCTCCTTTTTCTTTTTTTTTCCCCTCTCTATCTCTCTCCAAAAGTACCAAATTTCTCTTAAGATTTGTATGCAGTCCATGCAGGTTGTTGGACAGCAATGGCAAACCAACAAACCTTTGGTTGTTACAATGATATATCATGTGCTTGTGGCAACTATAAACAAAATACCGTGTTCTATGATTGCTGCTACCTAATTTATTAGAGTACGATGTGCTGCGATCCACTTTGGAAGAGATCTCAAGAATTTGGCGGCTGGTTTTTGTTAGCAAACTCTTTGGATTCAGACTTGAACCTTCAAGTAGTGATCATATATTGGTTTAGGGATAATTTGGGTGCATTTAAATTTATTATTTCTTTCTTGTCTTGGTGGTACAAAGATTATTCTGGCTAATTGGAAATCCCCCATGTTGCAACAGTGGGATTTCTTTATATGGTTGGTGGTGGATGGGTATTTACAACTTAAGTAAAGTGGGAAACCCCTTAAAGGTATAATCTATGGAAGGTTACTATGGAATCTGTGTAACATATATTGCAAACTACCCTATCAAAAATAAAGCCTTAGTCCCAAAACTATAGGGCCAGCTATGGATCCTCAACAGACTTTTTGGGACTGTTCAAATGTATTGCAAACTGACCTATCATGAACGACAATTGAAAAAAGTTATTTCTAGTTATTTTTTTAATTAGCATGTTAATAAGGGCATTTTTTTAATCATGTTATTAACCCTAATAAAAATATATGCTAAATATATGCCCTCAACCTTTTCTTTCTTTTATCTCTCTCTATTCTTCTCTTCCTTATTATTCTCACTCAAGCCTAAACCTTCATATCTTGCTACTCAACCATAAAAGATTCATGGAAAAATATGGGATGTCATGGATAATATCCAGTCTGCACAAAAATTAGTTGATAAATGGAGCTAAAAAGTTTGTTCCTATAAGGGTGTTCATTGTGAACTCTTCTACTGCACTGGTCTATTTGGAAACAGAGATACACAAGATGTGATATACAAAACAAGGTAAGCTTGAGTCCCAAACTTTTTGATATTCAATCTCACTATTATTTATTTGCATTCAAATGAATGCAAAAAGAGACTAACAAAATATTAAACCAGCCAAGTGGCTTTTGTTTGTGTATGGTTTAGAAACAATGAAAGGACTGAGTTGCTTAGAACACATTGATAGGTGGATAAGTACCTTAGCAAGAACACAAATTTCCAAATAGCACACAAAGGCTAATGATTCATTAAATTACCAAAACTGATTTACAAACAGCTTACATTCTCCTACTTATACTAGTTGTTTGGCATTGGCAACCTCTAGATGGTTGAGAAGTGTCTAAAACCTATTGGCTAATGCTTAAGAAACTGTCTAACTAACTAACTAATTAAAGGCTCTAAATGCTGATTTAAAAAATTGGAACAGTGAGGAGTTTGGTTATTTGGCTTTTAG
Source organism: Quercus suber (assembly GCF_002906115.3). NCBI lineage: Eukaryota > Viridiplantae > Streptophyta > Magnoliopsida > Fagales > Fagaceae > Quercus > Quercus suber. The sequence goes on from NW_027070178.1 coordinate 258,868, forward strand.
AAAGAAGAATTTGTTGACTGAATTAATGGGTTTAGATGCTAGAGAGGAGCTGTTGGGTCTATCGAATGAGGATCATAATCGTCGTATTCAAGTCAAAGGAGACATAGAACAGTTGGCTTCTCTGGAGGAGATTTTCTGGAGACAAAAGTCTCGTGCCTTGTATGTGAAGGAGGGAAACAATAATACTCGTTTCTTTCATAGGTTACCAAACCCCCATAGAAATGCTAACCAAATTAAGAGGATCAAGGTGGACGGTGATCTTTATGAGAATGAGTCTGATGTGCATTCTTAGTTCATTTCTATCAAGGGTTGTATGAGGAAACTAAGGTGAGATGCCTTGCTATGGATGGGTTAGTATTTGCATGTATTAAGGAGGATGATAGGTTGTCCTTAAGAGAGGGAGTTCACAAAGGAGGAAGTCATCTAGGTCCTGAGGGAGATGGAGGGTCATAAAGCCCCTTGTCCTGATGGTTTTACCATGGCTTTTTTTCACATATGTTGGAGTGCTGTGGAAAAGGATGTCATGGATTTTTTTGAACACTCATCAACACTGTGTTTGAACGGTCTATGATTGCTTCTTTTCTCACTTTAATTCTTAAGAAGTGTAATGCCATTAATATTATATGTTTTCTCCCTTTTAGTTTGGTGGGTAGTGTATACAAGCTATTGTCCAAGGTGCTGGCTAACAGATTGAGGGCGGTGTTGAATAATCTCATCTCTAAGTCTCAAAATTCCTTTGTTGGCAGAAGGCAAATTCTGGATTCATTGCTCATTGCAAATGAATGCCTGGATAGTAAGTTGAAGAGCCGATTACAGGATATGGTTTGCAAGCTTGACATTGAAAAAGCATATGACCATGTGAATTGAGATGCCTTGTTTTATCTGTTGGGTCGAATGGGTTTTGGGGTAAAATGGAGGAGGTGGATTAAGGCTTGCATCACTTCTGTCCATTTTTCAATCCTAGTAAATAGATCCCCTGAAGGTTGTTTTGGAAGCTTTCGTGGTTTGAGACAAGGCAGCCCCTCTTTTGTTTCTTCTGATAATGGAGGTTTTGAGTAGAATTTTGAGGAAGACAGAGGAGTAATCTTATTCAAATTTTTCATGTGGAAGCAGTGAATTCTATTGGTGTGCATATTTCCCATTTGTTGTTTGCTGATGACACTATCTTATTTTATGATGCTTCTAGGGAACAACTGCTTGCCATAAGGTTGGCTTTGTCTTGTTTTCTAGCTTTTATGGGGTTGACGGTTAATGTTGGAAAAAGTGAGATTGGCCTTGTTGGTGAGGTGAATAATCTAGATGTCCTAGCTAATATTCTTCATGGTAGAGTGGGTAGTTTGCCTATGAAATATTTGGAGATGTTGTTGGCAAATTCGTTTAAGACATCTTCTATTTAGAATCTTATTTTGGAGAAGAAATTATCAGGGTGGAAGCATCTCTCTTTATCTAAGGATGGTAGGCTCCTGTCACTGAAGAGTACTCTCTCAAGTCTCCCAACGTGTTTTTTTGATCTCTTTTTACTATCCCTAAAGCTATGGCCGCTAGATTGTAAAGTATTCAGAGGAATTTTCTTTAGCGGTCTTCAAAGGGGTGTTCAAATACCCATTGGTGGCTTGGGAAAAGGTGTGTTTATCCATTGAATTGGGTGGTTTGAGGATAAGAAGTGTGGTGTCTTTTAATCAAGCTTTATTAGGGAAATGGTTGTGGAGGTATGGTCATGAAGTTACCCATCTTTGGCAGAGAGTTATTTCCACAAAATATGGTGAGGGTCAAGGGGGGTGGAGTACTAAAGTATGCAGGAGGGCTCATGGATGTGGTCTTTGGCGAAGTATTCATGAAGGGTGGGAGAGTTTTTCTAAGCATTTGTTTTTTGTAGTGGGTGAAGGTACTCGTATCCATTTCTAGCATGATAGGTGAATTGGTGATAATACCCTTAAATTTCCCTATCCTGAGCTCTATGTGTGTTCAGCTAATAAGGATGCTTGTATTTCTAAGGTTTTGTGGCTTATGGAGTGGGGTATTGTTAGAGTTTAGGATTTAAGGTTTTATAGAGAATTTCAAGACTGGGAGCTAGTCACATCTTATTCTCTCCTTGAGTTTATCCAATCTCATATTTCTCAAGATGCAAGAAGTGATGCTCTTTGTTGGCTTCTCAAGGGAGATGGTAAGTTTGACACCTGGTCTCTCTACCATGTGATTCAGGATGCCCAGAATTCTCTGTTTCCTTGGAAGGGTGTTTGGAAACCAAAGGTTCCTAAGTGAGTGGCTTTCTTTTTGTGGACAGCTACTCATGGTTGGATTCTTACTTTGGATAATCTCATGCTTAGGGGTCACTCTTTGGGAAATCAGTGTTGTATGTGTCGATATGATAGGGAGTCGGTGGAACGCCTCCTTCATTGAACTATTACACATACCTTATGGACTTTTATGCTTCAGGCTTTTGATATTCATTGGGTCATGCCAAGCTTGGTGGCGGGATTGTTATTTTACTAGCATCGATGGCTTGGGAATCAAACATCGAAGATTTGGAATTTGATTCCAGGTTGTTTGATGTGTTTGATGTGGATTGCTTGGTTGGAACGAAATCATCGTTCCTTTGAGGACACTGAGAAGACAGTGGAAGAGTTAAGGTTTTCTACCAGCACAATCTTTTTGAGTGGTCTCGCTTTTGGGGTTTTATTGATTGTTCCTCTCTCTGAGTTAATGTTTTCTCTTAGATTAGTTTCCTGATTTCCCTCTTTTTTGTTGTTTGTTTTATCCTTTTCCTATTGTTCATCATCATAAACAACTTGTATTTTTCCTTATTATTTTCATCAACAATATTTATCTGATTATCTATAAAAAATAAAAAATGTAGCATTAACACAAAAATTGGACACAATCAAAAAACAATATATTCCAACATGACAAATTAGGATTCACTAGGACATGACAATGCATAATTACATATCACTATTACATTATGCAGTGGCAAGCGTGCTGTAGCTGCTAGTGTTATCATTATAAGGGGACACACTGGTTGATGATTCCTAGGACATTTGGTGGACGTTCTGGTGGGGAGTAGAGAGAGGTTTGGTTGTTGTGAGATCGATTTGGGGTGCAGTTCTGCCTTTATTCTGTTCCAATCTTCATGCTCTATGCAGAATCCACTATGATTCTTTCTTGGATTGTACTGCTGTTTTAAACTTTCGACCATAGAGCATAAACTGATTCAGAGATTGAAGATTGATTTATTACTACACAAATTTTTCAATTCAAGATTTATTTTATGGGGCCACGGGTGAAGTTCAATTGAAGTGAAAGCTGTATGGTTTTAAAGATCTAATTATGTGTCCTAAGGTTAAAAAAAAATTTATTTTTATTTTTATTTAACAAATTAGGGTCAATTTCATAGTCAAGGGCAAAACTATAATTTTTGTAATCCCCAATTATTATGAGTATTTTGGTAGTTTGGTTGAGTCTAGAATTTCTAGAAGATCACAAGTATCATAGGCTTTATTTTCTTTGAGTCCAAATTAATTTTTTTATTAGGTTTGGAGTTTATTAGTCAAACTAATCGAACCATACTTTTTTTCTTTTTACAAGTAATGCAATTCTTATTTATATCAAAAAATAGGGTCACCCAAGTATACAAGGAGTATACAACTGGGGACCAAACAATCTTTCAAGCAAATTATATGAACCCTCTCCAATCAAAAACAGAACATAAAGGCTAGGTATGAAAGGCTGAAATCCAATCCAACAATATTCTAAAGAAAAAAAAAATTTGAGCTCAGGCATAGTTCTCTGTGTCCTCAAAACTCTGATTGTTCGTCTCTCCATATAAATCACATCAAACAATGTGGTCCACAAATGACCATTCCAATGATGACGAAAAAGGCCTGGCCAAAAAACTAACAACTCAACAACAGTCTTGGGCATCACCCAACAAACTCCAAATAAACACCAATCTAAAAGCCAAACATTCTTTTTTCATAAATTGTCAAGATTTTCCCCAAAGATGCAGTCCAAATAAAGAAAGCAACTGTAGAAGAAATCTTTGTGCTCTTCCAAGGGAATGATAACAAATGCTGCGCGTAGAACCTTGTAGTAACCGCTAACTGTATATCCCTTGTTCTTATCTTGTTTACATAACAGTTTATCCTCCCCCTACCTTTTACTGATGCACCATAAATCATTTGTGAATTGCATGAGATCTACCACACTTGCCTCCTCATGGGAAATCCTGAAAAACTTAGGAAAGCATATAGCTAGAGAATTATCCCCGCACCATCGATTCAGCCAAAACGTCACTCTAGAACCATCCCCTATCTCAAACTAGAGATAGCTAGACAAAGTAGGCCAACCCCGTCTAATATACTTCCACAAACTCACCCCATAAGAACCAAACACTGAATTAATGCACCAACACCCCCACCCACCCCAATTGCAACCATACTTCACTTCAATCACTCATCTCCATAGTGCAACCATCTCAAGCCCAAACCTCCACAACCACTTCCCTAATAATTCTTCATTAAAGCGCCTCAAACTCCAAATAGCCAGACCACCAGAGGAAAGAGGATCACAAACCTTAGCTTAATCCATCAGTTGAAACTTGGGCACATCCCCCAACCCATCCCATAAGAAATTTCACTGAAGTTGTTCAATCCAGTTAGCCACATCAACAGGAAAAGGAAATAAAGAGAGAAAATGTTAGGTACTTGGTGGTTCTTAAGGGGTATGGATGGGAATTGTATGTGAATTGACTTAATTTGAGATAGTTACCCTCTATAGAGAAATATTAAGAGAGAGGAAATGCACTAAGCAAGAAATTGGTTTATTCTTCAATATTTAATGTTGAATTACAATCATGTATTTATAGGAGAATAGCTCTAATTTCAATGGCCCACATGGCCCAAGATAATTTGCTAGTTAATTCAGCATGTGCACTATGAATTAAGTCATGTGTTAAATGAGCTACATGTGCTCAAATCCTAATTAACTCATCATGATCTCAACTGACTAGCGAAAGGGATTACAAAAATTATTTCAAGACTCATATCTATACCCATATGTGAGGTTCCTAACATTTCCCTCCCTTCAAAACACCTTGCCCATAATATGCTGTCATTGGCATCTTCATGAGGGGAGGCCGTCCACTAAACCAATATTCCAATGACATTTTGACCACTCTAAATTTTCTCTTTGATTCAAGGGATATAATGCGTTAATACTTAGTCAAGAGATTCTTCTGAGCTAACAAATCAAGCTTTTTCCATACATTGAGTTGGGAAGTTTTGTCAAGTTCTAGATTAGCACTCACATTCTCTACCTTCAATAAAATTTTCATAAATGAATCAAGATCACCTTTTTACTATGCTTTTCCCTCTATGTTGTGGTATCAATAGTCCTATAAAGTCCAAGGCATCCCAAACGTTATAATGTACACTAGCTTCATTGATGAGATCATAAACCCACTGATATTGGGAAGTCTGTTAGAATTATAATTAAGTAATTAAATTCACCATTTCCTAACAGCTTAAGCTTTTAGGACAATCAGTAATATAACATGATATCAGAGCAAGAGATCCTGAGTTCGATCTTGACTTTACTCTACGTCCCATTTATAATGTTAAATTCCCACTTGTTGGGCCCCCGCTTATTTAAGGGTAAGTTTAGGCCCACAAGTGAGGGGGAAGTGTTAGAATTATGATTAAATTCACAATTTCCTAACAGCTTAAACTTTTCGGGCAATCGATAATATAACAAAGTCAATTGGATGAAAACCGTGTTGTATCTCAAGTTGTAACTTTTGAAATTCAACATTAATGCATGAGAATAACCGATGTAATATCTTGGCTTGGGCGGGAAAACAAGAAATGGGCTCCCAATATACACCACAAGCCTTTGTAGTTGCTGATCAATTTGATCAGCGCTGAAAGCTTTTAAGCTGAAACTTCCTTGTAGGGCCTCAGTGGTGCTTGTCGACATGAAAGCACCCAATCATAGGGCTGGTTAACAACCTTAGGATCCCAATTCCCACCCAAGTCCTTAAAAAATTTGTGATCAGCCTGACTATGGAACCCGATATTTATCCCACAGCTGTCACCAAGAACATGTTCTCTTTCATTTAGGACACTATCTATTGACATGGGGGCTTGGAGTGGAAAGACATAGTGTCAGTGTCCATTAGTGTGGCCAAGAAGCCTTGGAACATAATTTGGGATTGCCATCAAGAAGTGGCCAAGTTTGAAACTGATCTTGTAGGGCGCCTATGATATCCACCCAATTCGTGGATAAACCCCAAGCCTAAGAGGCAATGGAAACCATGAGGTGTGGTGGAGAGGCAAGAGCAAAGAATTCATAGACCTCAAGAAGTCACCAAAAAGGATCTCCACCTCTGAATTTTGGCAACTCCATGGAATTTTGACATGATGCAATGGATTCAGTCATCTCAAAACCGATGGTTTTGTTACCACTTGTTAGGAACAACCCAATGGTTCATATAGGGGATGGGCAGTAAGTGTATGGAAATGGATAGGAGTTGTATGTGAATTGACTTAATTTGAGACAGTTACTCTTCATAGAGAAATATTAAGAGAGAAAGGAAATGCACTTAAGCAAAGAATTGATTTATTCTCCAATATCTAAATTGAATTACAATTATGTTATCATAGGAGACTTGCTCTAATCTCATTAGCCCACGTGGCTCAAGATAACTGGCTACTTAAATCAACATGTGCTCTATGAATTAATTCATGTGTTAAATGAGCTACATGTGCTCAAATCCTAGCTAATTCATCCTAATCTCAACTAACCACCTAATTGATTACAACAATTATTTCAAGACTCATATCTATACCCAAATGTGGGGTTCATAATAGAAAATAGGTAGGCAAGTTGGAGGATTCTTTTTTTGATCAATAAAATTTTTATTACTTATCAAAAAAAAAAAATATATATATATATATAGATGGGTTCAAGTTATACTTAGTGTAACTTCACAAGAGTTACACCTTTTGTAAACCATTGATTACTATTAGATCTAAGGGTCAAAAAATACTCATAGTAGTATCATTATTATTCCCTAGAAATTAGTGATTCAAGCATTAACTCTTCTTATTAAAAAACAAAAACAAAAAAAAAGCCACAGCATTTACTCTTTTTTTTTTTTTTCGTCCATATCATCATCTTCTTCCTCTTGTCTTTCTTTTTGCAATATACTTTCAGGCCTCCATCATCTCTCTACAGTTTCTCTCAGACTACTGTAATGATAAGCTTTTATCTTGTCTATTAGTTGCTAAGCTTTAAGTTTAAAGCTTTAACCAATAATGTAACTATATAAGGCTTTGAAATTGAAACGATCTCAGAGGTTTCATATGAGCTCGGCTGTACCTTATAGACACCCTCTAATAATTAAAACTACCATATTTGGATATGACAGACAAGCTATATTTAAAATTTATACTGCTATAGCCTATAAGTTATGGGGTTCCTTACTCTGACATATCTTTCTTCTTCCGCTTCTTTCAATTAATCTATTTGCTTTCCTTCTAATTTTCCTTCTCTTTTGAACTCCAAAACCAAAAATTAGATAGCGTAACGATGCAAAGGTTTATTGCAGTGAGGTCTGTATGTGCCAGTATTTTCGCAAGGAAGAGACACTTTTCTACCACTCTACTCTTCGATGATACTCAGATACAGGTCTCTCTCAGTCAATATATGAAGCACACAACTAGTCCCACAATGAACATAAGAAAATGGTTTTAAGAGTCACATTTAGCTTTTTGAGGGTTGAATGTGATATTATTTCTTTACCATCATATTGGCTACATAATACAAAGATGGACAAATAAATGAGTTCGCAAATGGTAATCATGTTTATTAAAACAAAATAAAAATAGGTTGTATTTACAATTTTATCTAGAGAATTTTATGAATGGTGAAGGCCTGCAAGTATAGTGCAAAAAGAAAGACGAGAGGAAGAAGATGTGATATGGACGAAAATAAATAAATAAATGTTGTGGTTTTTTTTTTTAATAAGAAGAGTTAATGCCTAAATCACTAATTTCTAGGGAGTAATAATGATACTACTATGAGTGTTTTTTGACCCTTAGATCTAATAGTAATCAATGGTTTACAAAAAGTGTAACTCTTGTAAAGTTATACTAAGTGTAACTTGAACTCATCTCATATATATATATATATATATATGGTGAGTCTACCTCCCTTAGACAAGTAGATACATTTCTAGCCTACCAATCTCTTTTCCACCTTCTCCATAATTGGATTCCATATCGACTTCTCCTTGAATTTAGCACCTAAAGGAAGGCCTAAATATCTCATTGGAAGTGAACCAAGCTTACAACCTAAAACATCCACCAATAGCTTAATACTATAAACCTGTCCTACATGTACCAATTCAGACTTGCCCAGATTTATTTTAAATCCAGACACCATCTCAAACCAGAGAAGCACCAAACAAATAATCAAAAGCTGATCAAGATCAGTGAAACAGAAAATTAGAGTATCGTCAACAAATAGCAGATGAAACACCATCAATGAATCCCCCTCCAAATTACTCACCCTAAAACCTGACATACACTCTTCATCTACAAAAAAAAGTCTGGGAAAGAAAGAGCTTTGTATAGATCTGTGCTCAATGTACTCAAAAGGAGATGGCGTTGATTAATAAATAATTGAGTGTTTTGAGCATTGAGGAATGTTGGCCTTTCTATGTTTTCCCCATTTCTCATCTTTTCTTTTTCTCTGTCCTTATGGTAATTTTTAAGCAGCCACTAAATGCATATGTTTCTCTTTTCCCTTCTTCCTTACAAACCTAAATCAAGCCCTTCTGCTTTCCTATCAAAGCCCTAAATCCACCACAACCACAAATAAAGAAATTCTCCAATTTGTCCTATGTCATAAACCCTATTTGTATTTGTTATAATCAGTTTCAATAAAAATTCTTATGACTCACCAAAAATTCATGATAAAGTTGTAAAAGTGGTAATAATTAAACTTCACTTTTTACATAGAATTGTTCCCCACTTCTTGCTAGAAAATAAAGAAACTCTTTCCATCCAACACATCAAAAAAAATTTATGCCATGTCTAAGGTTGCCCCCTAGGCCCTAGGTGTCTTTAAAGACTTGGTATCCATTCGGCATCAGCTTATTTGGCTTTTTACTAGTTGATTTTTGTAGAAAGTGAGCTAAAGTATACTATTTTGAAAAATTGTACATAAAATAAAAAAATTTAAAAGGCTAAAAGCTATCAAAAAAACTCATGGCAAATGGATAATTGGACTTGATACTAACATATATCCAAGTTGCAAAAAAAGCAATTACATCCCCTTCAAAAACTTCTGTGCTTCTTATAAATTATCAAGGACGACCTCATACGTTCATTTGTAGATGAGTTAAATAGAGCCCCTAGGGTATGATGAGGAGAAGAAACATAAAGGGAAGATGACATGCAGAATGAGTTCACATAAATTATGTCATTACCCCCAAGTCTGACTAAATTATTTACAAGGAAGACATTGTAAGATATTAATGTCTCGATAATATTAAAATGAAAGTGCTTAAGGATGTCTCAATTAACCCATACAACTGAGAAGGTAAAACAGATGTACTAGCATTTGGAGCACTTACCTTCTTGAGCATTAAACATAAAATAGGGTACCAGATGATAAGCAGCTTGAACAACTTTGGGAAGATCCCTTGCCTGTTATTAAATAGTGAAAAGCATAAGAAAAATGAATGGATGTAACTCAGCAAAATTTTGAGATTAACCACCCAAGTAAATCATAATTATAAATTTACTCATCACCACCACCATAACATTGAAAACTTTCAATTTAAAACATAGTCATTTGTTATGCGGGAGACGCAAGAAGATTATTATTTACTAATATTTATGTTTGCAAGTCAATTGTATTTTTATGTTTTAGGTCCTAGTAAGTTTATTAGGCTATTAGTATTTTAATTTGGAAGCAAATTTATTTTTCTAATAAGGCAATTAGGGTTTCCTGGCCAATTAGAACTAGGGTTTAGCAATCCTTTATAAGCAACCTATTGTACTCCTTGAGAAGTTAGTTGATATTTTGATGAATGAAAAAATGGTCGTTTGGTCTCTTTTGGTTAGGTGCTGACTCCTAGTGGTTTCCCCCACTTGGTGCTGACTCCAAGTAAGGCCTAGGTGCTAACTCCTAGTTATATCCATTTATATTATTGTTGTTCCAATTTTGTTCTGGTTATCCTGCGTCATATTTGGTATCAGAGAAAACACCGATCTTTTTGAAGCATCATCGCAGTCAATCCAGAACCAGAAAAATATCTCACACACACACCAAAAAAAAAAAAAAAACTCCATTCACCGTATTTTTTTCTGCCACCAGAAGGTTACCCAACAAACCCCACGGCCAGACCTGGTCAAGTTCTTTCAAGAAGTTTCTTCGCATGCCACCACCCATTGGAAAGCCAATGCTGCCATCCCTCGTCTGTCAGATCGCACCACAGTGAGCCCCACCACCATCCTCTTCTTGATATTGCGCCACCATGACCCTCAATAGCCCAGCACCATGCCTCCGCAATCCCTCCATAAACTAGCGATTCCATCTCAAAGGTAACAATAACTAGCCCTTTATTTAGTTTAAAAAACCCAACACCTTATTTTCTGTTCAAACTTTCCCTATCATTTTTAATTTGCAACCCCACAGGGTTTTCCCACTAAGAACAACTTGACCCAACCCATCTGAAATAAAGAAATCAAATTTAAACCCATTAAACTACCTGACCCAACCAAAACAACAAACTCATTGTACAAGGTCACACAAGCCAATGACCAGACCCATTTCATTAACAAGACCCCAAGCCTAGCTTTATACCCAATCCCTTAGCTCTAGTTTAAAATAAAGAAATCAATCAATATAGCATTTTGCCTTTAATTGACAAACCATCAACCCCACCAAGCCCACTCATTACTAGTGTTCCAACCGTCAGGTTTTACTTGGTAAGGCCACGGCAATGCCCTCTTTAGTGGGCCATACTTAGCAAGTCAAGTTGGCAAAATCTTTTTGCCCAGTGGGCTATGGTAATATCAGAAGCACCTTATTTTGATGGTTGTAAAACTAATCTACGGGATTTTGTCAATTGGATGAATGGGATGGAGCAAGTCTTTAAGCAAGCAAATTTTGCAGATAACAAAAAAGTTAGGTATGCAAAGTTGAAGTTAAGAGGTGGAGCACAAATGTTTTGGGAGGATCTTGAATATTTCCGCTATCTAAATTATGAACCTGCCATTAGTGTGTGGGAAAATATGAAAGAAAAGTTTTGTGATGAGTATTTGTCACTATACTTTCGAGCTAAGTATCTACCACAATCTCAGTGTGGTACTTTTCAAGTTGAAGCAAATAGGATGAATCCTCATCCCATTTCATGTACTCAGTGCACTTTTGAACAATCTACCAAGGAATTAAAGGAATTATCTAAAAAGCTCATGAAAGGTGTTCAAGACATGATTGCTCAGATGAAGCAAATGAAGACACAAACCGATTCAATTAGGAAACCAAGGATCATTGATCACAATGAAATTATTGCTGCCCCCATACAAGACAATGTTGATGATGATATCTTGGTAGTGGAGAAACCTCAAGTAACACCAAAACCTAATGTTGACAAAGACATACATGCCCTGACAAATGTTGCTTTAACATGTGTGCAAGGAAACGGATCTATTAAAGAGCAGCAAGGTGTAGAAATGGTTTCTAAAGAGAGTATTATGTTAGAGGGTATACATGATGTAATATTGGAAGCCAATGAATCTGCTTTTGATCAGTCTTCCATGGTGCATGAAGACAAAAAGTTTGCTAAAGTGGAGAAAGTGGATAACATAGTGCTTCCAATGGTTCAAGATAAGATTGTGTTGACTCCACACATTGATTTTGTTATTCCAGAAGAGTTTGCCATGGTAAAATTCAAGGTTTTTCTTTTCTCTGTGCTCCCTAAGGTGATTCCAGACTTAAAGCAAGTGTTACTTGTCAACATCCTAATCCTTCAATGCTTTAGAACTCAAGGTCGAGTTTTCTCCAACCAAAAGAGAATGATGCGGGAGACATAAGAAGATTATTATTTAGTAATATTTATGTTTGCAAGTCAATTGTATTTTTATGTTTTAGGTCCTAGTAGTTTATTAGGCTATTAGTATTTTAATTTGAAAGCAAAGTTATTTTTGTAACAAGGCAATTAGGATTTCCTAACCAATTAGAACTAGGGTTTAGCAATCTTTTATAAGCAACTTATTGTACTCTTTGAGAAGTTAGTTGATATGTGATGAATGAAAAAATGGTCATTTGGTCTCTTTTGATCTAGTGCTAACTCCAGGTCCACCCTAGATGCTGACTCCTAGTGGTTTCCCCGCTTGGTGTTGACTCCAAGTAAGGCCTAGATGCTGACTCCTAGGTCATATTCATTTATTTTATTGTTGTTCCAATTTTGTTCTGGTTGTCCTGCGCCAGTTTGTTTTCAAGAAATGTACACCAAGAAGGTCTAAAACGAAGTGAAATTGATATTTACTCTATAAATGAATGATATGCAAAAATGTGATAAAATTTAGTTGAATCGGCATCATTTAACATAATTTTAAAATTGAGTGATATAGCTATCGTGATAGAACCTCCATCAAGAATAAATACATTCCGATAATATGCACATGATGATAAAACGGGTGAATAGTATTGAAAGATATATAAAAAATTAAAAAATAAAATAAAATACAGGCACAGGCACAGGCACAGGCACAGGCACGCAAAAGCACACACACCCCAAAAAAAAAATCAACCAATACTCTTTTGACTCTGGACAAGTAAAACTTTAAGGGAGAGAAATAGTTGGTGCTTTGAAGATAAGGAGAAATCCATCTCAGACTTAAAGCTATTTTTCTTTAGAACTTTAATGGACTGTTTGGCTGCTTTGTGAAACTAATCATTTTTATCTTCTAAATATGTAAAGACATTAAAGCTTAATAAGTTGATGCCACCAATAGAATATTTTAGGATCTACTGTGGGATCTATTAAGGCGTCACATAATGATTGTTCTAATTTTCAAGGTTTCCTTTTCCATCAATATTCCCTATCTTTCAGTTCAGCATGATACATCATTCGGTTATAACCAAAGTATTTTAAGGCTGTAAACTATAATGTGTTGTACTGGTATATGGATTATTCTACAACATTCAAGCAATATGTACATCAAGCAGCTTTTTAATGTTAAAAGCACTGACTCCTATCAAAATGAAAAGCAAAACTTTACTAAACACACAAGAAAAGCCCTTTGAGAATGGAAGCAAAAAGAGTCACCACTGCCTATTCTGATAAAGATTGAGATGAAATGATTGACAATGTGAAACTATGGAAATAGATTGCTTCACCTTGGTCGTGACTAATTGGGTTATTATGAGTGTAAAGTTGTGAACCAAAAATCTTTCAATGAGCAATATGCACTTGGGGCAATCTCATGTCAGATCTTTGTCAACCAAAAATCTATATATATAAATATAATAAGAAGAACTAGGTGCAAATGTCAAGCATGCAATGTAGACAAGTACATGAAACTATGAGTATAAATATCAAAGAGTCCTAAATGAACTGGTTTGTTATCATATTGTAAAATTCATAAGTTTGGCATATACAAACAAACACATACCTAACACATTCCCAAGTCCGTGTAAAATATGCCCTTGTGATACAAAGATGAAGATATCCATGATTAAAGAAACCCTTTTCTTTTAAAAATAGAAAGTATCAAACTACAAATAGTATTGTGAATTGATCTTGAAAATTTTTCTATCATGTAACATAAGATATACAAACAAGTGTGAAAGTTTATAAAATAATAATAATAATAATTATAATTATTATTATTATTATTATTATTATTATTAATTAATTTAAAATTATTATTATTATTACTCAATATGTTTACAAATATAAAACATATATGTGATGCAAACTGAAGGCAGAAATCATTTCTTAGATTTTTAATTTTGAAATTAGAGGCATGACTATAAGTTAAAGCTCTCACTTGTGATATACAAGTTAAAAGACACGTGACAAGATTAAGGTTGAAC
>NW_027070178.1:274824-290224 GCF_002906115.3 Quercus suber
AGAAAAAGATGATCAACCGATTCCCCATTACACTTGCACATGTAGCACCAGTCTAATATCCAAACCTTCCTTCTTCGTAAATTGTCAATCGTTAAGCATTTCCCTAAAGCAACAGTCCAAACAAAGAAAGCTACTCGAGAAGGGATCTTCTGCTTCCAAATGCTTTTCCAAGGAAAACAATAGTCATTAGAGCCCATTAAGAGGATTGTAATAATCCCTAACCGTGAAGCCCTTCTCTCTAATAGATTTCCAGCACATCTTATCCTCACCAAGCCCTCTAACCGACGCACCATATATGGTATCCATGAAACTATCTAGTGCCTCAAGTTCCCGGGCATGTACACCCCTAAAGAAACTTACATCCCAAAACAGGATTCCGTTATCAAACTTCATAACCTCAGCCACACTAACCGCTTGATCTCGGCAAAATCTAAACAATTCAGGATAGCTGACTACAAGAGATGTTTCTCCACACCAACAATCTTGCCAAAATTTCACCCTAGACCCATCCCCAATATCATATAGAATGCGGCGAAAGAAAGTAGGCCATCCCCGACTAATATTTTTCCACAAGCCAACACCACATGGACCATTAGTAGGCCTAGTACACCAACTACCCCATTCACAACCATATTTCACGGCTATCACTTGCCTCCAAAGGGCAGCCCTCTCCATCCCAAATCTCCATAGCCACTTCCCAAGCAAAGCTTCATTAAAAAGTCTTACCTTTCTTATCCCCAAACCACCCGAAGCAATGGGAGTGCAAACAGTAGCCCATTTAACCAAATGGAATTTTGGTTCATCACCAATGCCACCCCCATAAGAAATCCCTCTGAAGTTTCTCAATTCTGTTAGTCACAGAAACAGGAATAGGAAATAAAGATAGAAAATAAGTGGGTAAATTAGATAGAGTGCTTTTAATTAAAGTGACTCTACCTCCCTTGGATAAGTATAAACGTTTCCATCCTGCTAATTTCCGTTCTATCTTCTCCAGAATTGGGTTCCAAATTGCCTTATCCTTGCATTTAGCTCCCAAAGGAAGGCCTAAATATTTCATTGGAAGGGTACCTTGTTTACAACCAAGGACATTCAACAATAAGTTGAGATTGTGCACCATACCAACAGGAACCAGCTCTGACTTACCCAAATTTATCTTCAAACCAAAAACCGCCTCAAACCAAATGAGAATCATACGGAGAAACAAAACCTGATCCAAATCAGCATCACAAAAAATTAGAGTGTCGTCCGCAAAGAGCAGATGTGACACCTCCAAAGATCTTCCCTCTAAATGACCTACACCATAGCCTGACATGTGACCATCATGGACAGCTTTATCCAACATTCTCCCAAGGGCTTCCATCACCAAGACAAACAAGAAGGGGGACAATGGGTCACCTTGTCTTAACCCCCTGGAGCTCTCAAAAAACCCACAAGGGGTGCCATTTATCAAGATAGAGAAACGAACTGTAGATATACCAAAGAAAATCCACTGCCTCCATTTAGCAGAGAACCCACTCCGTTCTAGTAACTGCATAAGAAAACCCCAGTTGACATGATCAAAAGCCTTCTCAACATCTAATTTGCAAAGTATCCCTGGCAAACCAGTTTTCACTCTACTGTCAAGACATTCGTTAGCAATAAGCACAGGGTCAAGAATCTGCCTGTTCCTCACAAAAGCATTTTGAGAAGGAGAAATTATATCTTCCATGACCATTCGAAGTCTGGTGGCTAAGACCTTAGCAATGATTTTATAAACCCCCCCAACAAGACTAATGGGGCGAAAATCTTTGACTTCAATTGCTGGATATTTTTTAGGGATGAGAGTGATGAACGTTGCATTCAAGCTCTTCTCAAACTGACCTTTAGCGAAAAAATGGTGAAATACAGCCATAAGGTCAGTTTTGAGGATACCCCAACATGCTTGGAAGAAGGCCATTGGAAACCCATCAGGTCCAGGTGCTTTGTCGCCATTAAAATTCTGTATCACATCAAAAATTTCTGCCTCCTCAAATGGTCTATCTATCCAATCAGCATTATCACCGGATATCCTAGGAAATACCAAGACTTCTGGAAAAGGTCGAACAACTTGCTGCTCTGAGTATAAATTCATAAAGAATTGAGTAACACAATCAGCAATCATACCTTGATCAAAAGACAAGGTTCCATCAACCATAAGGCTCTCAATACCGTTATTTCTTCTATTGGAATTAGCCATTCTATGAAAAAAATTTGTACTTGCATCCCCCTCCCTCAAGTGTAGCATCCTAGACTTCTGCCTCCAACTAATCTCTTCTAAGAGAGTAAGCTTTTCAATCTCAGTACGGAGATTAACTTGTTCTAACTTCTCCTCAGCTGTTAAAGGTTGAGTCTCCTCTCTAACATCCAAGTCATTCAATTTGTTCCATAACTACTGTTTCTTTAAAGTGACATTGCCAAACTCTACTTCGTTCCATTTTTTTAGGTCCAACTTCAAGGCTGCCAACTTCTTAGCTAGTATAAAACTCAGGTTGCCTTGGAACAAATAGGATGCCCACCAGGTTTTCACTTTATCAACAAAATTCTCCACCTTCAACCACATATTTTCAAAACGAAAAGGAGTTCTACCTCTCCGATGATTCCCCCCCCCCTCCAACAGAATTGGGTAGTGGTCTGAAAGTACCTTAGACAACCTTCTCTGTGCAAATAGAGTGGTGAAATGATCTGCCAAAAGCGGAGAGAAAAGAAACCGGTCTATTCTAGAGGCAGAAGAATTGTTGGAGCAAGTATAAAGGCCTCCTTCCATTGGTATATCCATCAGTCCATGAAGAGAGATAAAATCTGAAAATTCATACATAGCCCGAGTACTAATTGTAGCCCCTAATCTTTCCGATGGGAAGCGAATTATAGTAAAGTCACCTCCTAGGCACCATGGCACATCCCACCAACTAATCAGCCCTGTCAGTTCCTCCCACATCTTCCTACGCCTCTTGTTCGAATTTGGCCCATATAAACCAGTAAAAGCCCATTCAAATTGATCGCCTACGTTTTTAAATTTGCATGAAACAGAAAAGCGCCCTACTGCTTCTTCCACCTTTTCCACTACCCTCCGATCCCACATCAATACAATACCTCCAGAAGCACCTTCTGAACCCAAGTACAACCAGTCGACATATGGACAGCTCCAGATACTTCTGACTATTCCTCTAGTAATCCATTCAAGTTTGGTCTCCTGCAAACAGACAATGTCAGGTCTCCATGCACGCAACAAATTACGAATCTGAAGTCTCTTCCCAACCTCATTCAATCCTCTGACATTCCAGGAAATCATCTTCAGATTCATTTAGGAACAGAAAGAGCCCGTTCCCTATTAATACCACTGCGCCTAGTTGAAGTAGAACCATAATTAATCGAGCTGAATAGACCCTTCAGCTCTGTAATACCTTTCACCCCAGAACTCTTCAAATCACGTGCTTTTTTTTTCCAAAAGAGCCCTACGATGTAATTCAGCCTCAACGGCCAATAAAAAGGTGGTAGCTTGATTTTCCAAACCTTTTAGGGACGTGCCCAGGAAGTCATCAAACCCTTTAAATCTGCTTTGGAACCACTCAGAGTAAGCTTCTCCCCTCACTGGATTCTCTACACCCAACACTTCCTGCCCTTCCATTGCCAAGGGTAGAGAAAAGGCCAGCGGTTCCACACTTAGAGGCGACAAACCCCCTACATTAGGTAGCACAGAAGACTCTGAACAAGTGTCTGAGACCCAATCCTCCACAAGTACATTATTCTCATCAACTTGGGCTGATGACACCTCCACAACATCTGGACACTTCAAGGGGACCAAGGCCAATTGGGTTTGCTCTTCCAATACCTCTGTGACTTCACCCAGGGGCAGAGAAATCTGAATCGGAACCGCCACTCTTCTTCCATCTCGAAGTTCAAGCACCCACTGTTCTAAATTCCCCCACTTCTTGCTAACGTTGCCAGTATTCTCCTGAAGTATCAAACGGATGTCTTGGTGCAATTTCTCTTCACCATCGGAGGTTTTTGCTAACTCATCGGACTCATCGAGTTCATCGGAGCTGAGAAACGCTGTATCGGACTCATCGGAGCTGAGAATCTCATTATCGGGCTCATCGGCGCCAATAAGGTCACTACCGGCACCGTCGGAGACTTTCATCGACTGGGCTAGCCTCAACAAGCTTTGGGAATCAGCTGGAGGTAGTTCGGAGTTAGAATCCACATCGCCTCTGCAAGGATCGCTGACTGAGCTCTTCGAAGCAGAAATCAAGTGACCTGGCTGGGTCTTGCCATTTTGAAGTGTTTGCTTTGGTTTGGGTCGCCAGACTGTGATGGGCTTGGGATTAAGTTTGGGCTTTGCATTGAAGGGAGCTATGGGTTTAAACTAGCTTTTATCTTCGGGCTTAAAGTCTTTGGGTTTTTCTTTGCGGCCCAATTCCTTGACTTTGGACTAGATTACCTCCCACTCACCATCTGGCCCACGCTCCAATCTCAGGTCAACATCCAACGTTAAAGGTGAATCATTGACACCGCTGTTGCTCTCTGTAATCTCAACCGACAATTTAGCCTTAGAAATTGCTTGTTTCTTCCCAGCATTCAAATCGCGTATATCATGGCTTTTATTGCTCAAATTTGATTCGGTTGAAATTTGAAACTCTGGCATTAATTGCTTTCCTTTTCTGCTACCACTACCCTCTCTCCGATCACCCTCCGGCGCTGCCTGCAGAAAAGTTTTGTGATTCTCCACTATCGGTCTCAGGACAGAGTGAAAAGGCTGTTGGTGGCAAGTGATCCAGGTGCAATTGCTTTCCTTAGATGAAATCCAAAACCTCGCCACCCACTTCTAGCTTTCCCTTCTGGCACCACGAGAAATCCTTTCCGACGGCCATGGATGAGTTCCGAGATCATTAAAAAACTGCCGTGTGAATTGGAACCCAATTGCAAAATAAAAACTTTCTCATCATCCCTAAAGGTTCGTGCACAGTTACCAGGAGTTTTATTAGACATTAGATCCTCCACAATAGCTAGCAAACACTTAGCGCTTTCTCTGCCCATGAAAACTGATCGGAGAGAATCCCGACTTCGCTCAAAAATGCATAACATGAAATACGTACCTCCCTCCTCAACTGAGAATTCGAAAGTCTTAGATTCTACGAAAAAGAAAATTGAACCCCCCATAACAACAGAGGACAACCACAAGTTCTGTGACTAATTCGAGGTAGCCAGGCCTCTCAATTTTGTGTGCATCCAATATTTATTTACATAATCTTTTAAGAGAGACTTTTCAATGAGAACATCCAATCCAAATGTAGGGTAAAGGCCAAGACAATCTAGTATTTCTACTATATAATCTTTGTCCTTCATATTGTTCAATGACAAAATGATATCACCACTTATAAATTATATATACCAAAGTATGAAGATTGAAAAGGGGAAATGGTATCTAAACTTACAAAATAACGTTAAAACTTTGTAGGTCAAGGAATATGTTCTTATAGGGGAAAGAAAACAAAATTTTCCCTATCCTACCAAGTTCGGAAGGAAGTATCATATTCTTTTTTTTTTTTTCCCTGTCTTGGATTTGATCAAGGCAAATGTGTTCAGGCCATTTTGGATATAGAGGGTCTATTTTTCAATATGAAATGTACTGACTAGCAAGAACACCCAATTTCTTTTCCTAACTCTTTTCTTATACACTCATACAGAATATACTATATGTTGATTTGACAACTATAAATATTTTGCATTTAAGTTTTAAAATGTAACTCTATTTATTACATGGATAATTTTGTAACATGTTAGGAAATTGCCTCAAATTCCAATTGTGACTTAAAAAGTTAATTGGGTTTCCCAGTTGAGGAAGAAAAAACTAATTTTTGTTTACTTGGAGTGGAAAAAAAGGCTATTACTTGGAGTGGAATAAGAACCTATTACTTGTTAAATAAGTAATGTATTCCTTGTCCAGGAGTTAATAGGAAAAGAATCTTATAAATAGATGCTACTACAAAGAATCTGATGGCTTTGGCCCAAAGGTCCTCCCTATGGAGAGGGAAAAATAGAGCATAAAAAACAAAAGAGAAAAAAGGATTTTCGCTTGGGAGGTAATGCAAGAAGAGAGATAACAAGGTTTGCATTTTCTCGACAACATTTTTTGTAAAGCACACAAATCAAGCAGAATTTATGAAACTTTGTTTGATGTTGCAAAGTGAAGAAAGAAGAAGAGCCACAGAGAGCAACCAAGAGAGAGAGTTGTGCATGGTGGGAAAAATGGAGAGAAGAGTGCGAAGTATTGCTACCTGTAAGATAAATAATTAGTGTGTGTGAGAGAAAAAAAAATAAGGAAATTTTATTTAGCCATGCGATATTAATAAGAGGATTTATTATTGTATGGTGTGGATCTCAAATTAGGCTTAAACTTGAGAGTATTATTGTAATTGATTAGATAATAGTCAAATAATTCGGAATTTGTCCATGGTTTTTCCCTTCAAGGAGAAAGGGCTTTCCACGTAAATATGTGTATTCTTGTGTGTAATTGATATTTTGGTTTAATAATTTTGATAATAATATGTTTTAGGACCTAACAAGTGGTATTAGAGCTTGGTTGATTTAGTTGGTGGATTCTTTGTGTGAATTAAGACGGATGACCTTACTTTGATTAAGGTGGAGATATGTAAAGAGGAAAGAAGACTACTTGATTAAGGTGGAGCTATCTTAAGAGAAAAGAAGACTACTAGATGGAATTTGAGTCTAAGGTGCAGATTGTTGGGACATTGCCTTAAATTTCAATTTGACTAGGAAAGTTAATTGGATTTCCTAGTTGAAGAAGGAAAAATTAATTTTGGTTTACTTTGTGTGGAAGAAAAGGCTATTCCTTGGAGTGGAAGGAAAGTCTATAACTTGTTAAAGAGGTAATGTATTTCTTGTTCGAAAGGGAATGAGAAAGGAGTTTTTTTTTTTTTTTTTTTTTTTTTAAGTAATATGATTTATAGATATAGAAAAACCGACACCCTAGTACACAGGAAGTGTACAAAGGTCAACAAATCAAGAGCAAAAATTACATGAATCCAGAAAAACCTATGTAGCACGGGCACGGAAATTTTGGCTCCGTACCCGTGTCCAACACGTGTCAGACATGGGTACTAGTAAAACATGCCCAAAATCCGTGTTTGAGAGGTGTCCCGTCCTTTTTTTTTTTTTGAATTTCGACACAGCATCGTCATGGCACCGACACGGTGGACACAGCAAATCATAAAAAATAATAAATAAATAACTAAAAAGCACAGGATTTTGACATCTAGACATGCACTTACTGTTGATCTTGTGCTGAAAAGCCTAAAAATTTGTTGCCTCTTTTCTGAAAAGCCCACACAGCAGACAGCACACACACAGACACACTCCCAATCCCTTCTCACTCCTCAGCCGAGCCCCTCTGTCCTTTGTTTGTGCATAGATCAGCGACTCTGGCGACCCCAAAGCTTGTCTGCCTCCGCGGTTTCTCTCTCTCTCTCTCGATCTCTCCTTCAGGTATCACACTTCTTCTCTCTCAAGTGATCTTTCTTTTTTCTTTTTTGCTTTGGCCCTTTGGGTTTGGCCCTCACTATATAGAGATATATATATATATTGTTTAGTATTTTATATTTTCTTTGGTTTATTTTAATTTTATAACTTTTTTTTCCCTTAGCCTTTGCCTCATAATATTTATGGATTTAGTGATTTTTGTTTTTGTGTGTCCTGCTATAGTTTTTTTATTTATTAAAGTTAAATATTGTAGGTAAATTCTAGACATAAACGTATTTTATGTCTAAAAATATTTGAAAATATACCTAAATATAAATGTTAATTAATTAATTAATTAATTGCCGTACCCACGCTATGTCATACCCTTGTTTTTCAAAAATTGCCTTACCACCGTACCAGTACCCATGTCGTACCTGTACCCGTGTCCGTATCCGTGCAACATAGAGAAAAACAAGAAAAGAGGAAAATGATGGTTTCGCAAAGTTGACAACCAATCCAATAAGGTTCTAAAGAAAAAAACTTCGAGGTCTGGCATGGATCTCTCATCATCTTCAAAGCACCTACAATTTCTTTCCCTCCAAAGACACCACATTAAACAAAGGAGAACAATTATCCATATATGTCCATTTCGATGACGACCAAACCGACCTTGCAAGGAAGCTAGGAGCCCAACGATTGACTTAGGCATAACCCAACTTATTCCAAATAATCCAAAAAAACCATAGACCACAGATCCATAGCCACCAAACAATGAAGGAAAAGATGGTCACCAATTCATCATTTTATTTAGCACGTATAACACCAATCCAAAATCTAAACCTTCCTTTTTCTTAAATTGACTATCGTCAAGCATTACTTAGGGTCAATTGAAATCAAAACCAAGCAAAACTTAGGCATCAACACCTAAGGGCGTTAGGAATCAGCACCCAACTATGGGAAAATCTCCAACCTAAATATCATTAATCAATCAATTTTCTATTCTAAAATACAAATAAACCAGATGCTTATATAGAACTAGAGCTTCCAGGAAATAAAGAGATAAAAGATAACAACTAAAGAAAAATAATCCTGACTAAACTCAAATACTAATCCCTATCTAATCTCAAATCTAATACCTATTCAAATAAAAGTCTACAATTATCCAATTTCCTATAAGATAAATACAAAAAACTGAAAATGTAAATTTTAAAATAATTTTGGTTTTGCTCCTACATCACAGACCAGTCTTCAATCTAGTATCAAGACATTCATTAGCAATAAGAACAAAGTCAAGAATGATGCAGTTCATTTTTTAAGCTAGTTGTTACTAGTGTTTATGTTGTATGATAAGCTCCTTTTACTTTTAATAGTTTTTATAACTTGTAACAAAAAGTTAGTTAGCTGATAAGTTGTTAGTGATAAGTGCAATAACCTATTAGTTAGTTAGAGAAGTTTGTTAGGCTTTGGCCAATCACATGGCAGCCACATGGTGGGTTCTTGTAAATAACTCAGCAGCTTGCTTATGTAACTATAAATAACTAAGGCCCTCATTGTAACTAGTTGAATTTGAATCCAAGAAATCTCTACTTATGAGGTATTATTCCAAGAGTGTGTCTCTTGAAGAGCTAGTTCATTCTTTCTTTTCTTTAAGCAACTTAGCTTTCTAAAGTAGTTTTCCTTTTCACCATTTTCCTCCATCATAATTTGGTATCAAAGCTTGAGATCCATTTGGGAATTTGAGTTCTTTCTTGTCTTTTCTATTCTACAGCATAGCCTATTCAAGATTCAATTCTTGCACTCATTTTCTTATCCTCTACTAGTGAGCCTAAGTATTTTTGTAGATAACACCAGTAGTATACAATAGAAGGAACAAGAAAGCTTCTATAACACATGAACCTGAGGTGTAGGTTCATCCTAGGCATCAGTCAACCAAACCAAGAAGGAGAACCCCAAGTGACATTGGAGTAGATTGTGGAGCTACTAAGGGGGCAGCTTGCTCCCTTGACTGAGGAAGTGAGAAGAAACTAGCGTCATCATCCTAGAAATGATGATGAATCTGCTGAAGATGCTGAAACTGACAGTCACATCAACTTCAGTAACCCGATTCGTAAGCCTAGAGAAGGTGTTCCAGGGAAAGTGTCTGTTCCTCCAAAGGGAGAACCAAAATGGGAATCAAAGTTCAAGATTGAGTTACCTGAGTTCAATGGTAACTTGAACCACGAAGGTTCTTGAGTGGTCTTAAAACACCAATTCAAGACGCCTTATCTTTACAACTATGGTCTGTCTTTGAAGCTTATAATAGAGCCTTGATGTTTGAGAAGCAACTTGCAAGAAAACATTTCAGCAATTTCAAGCTTACGGTGGTAACAAAAGTACCCAAGTCAGCACTCAAGGAAGGCCAACTACTAATAGTGTGTGCCTTTCAAGATTGATAGTGTAGGTCTGCCTTCAACTTCTGGTGCAACCAAACTTGTCCCTAAAGCAACACAAAGTTTTACATTTAAGTGCAACAAGTGTGGAGAAGCTGGGCACAAGGCCCCAGATTGCAAGAAAGGGGGAGTTAATGCTCAAGGCAAGGGTAAAGCTTTGTTGATTGAAGGTTGTGAAGACCAGGAAGATGAAGAATTCCCAATGTATGAAGAAGCAATTGTTATAGGGGACTCAAATGAGGAAGAAGGCTTGGCTTTGGTCATGAAGAAGACCCTGTTAGTATCAAAACAGAAGGAGTAGGAGGATTGGTTAAGAAGCAACATTTTTCACACCACTTGCAATATTGGTGGCAGGATTTGCAACTTAGTTATTGAAAAGGAAAGCTACTTTAGAAAGCTAAGTTGCTTAGAGAAAAAAAAAAGAATGAACTAGCTCTTCAAGAGACACTTGGAATAATACCTCATAGGTAGAGATTTCTTGGATTTAAATTCAACTAGTTACAATGAGGGCAGCCTTGCTTATTTATATTTACATAAGCAAACTGCTGAATTAGTTACAAGAACCCACCATGTGGCTGCCATGTGATTGGCTTTGCCTAACAAACTTCTCTAACTAATTAATAGGCTATTGCACTTATCACTAACAACCTATCAGCTAACTAACTTTCTGTTTCAAGTGATAAAGGCTATTAAAAGTAAAAGGAACTACTTATCACTAGTAACAGCTAGCTTTAAAAATAAACTGCATAAGAGAATCTGCCCATTCAAAACAAAAGCATTTTGTGAAGCTGAAATGATATCTCCCATGACCATGCGAAGTGCAGTAAACACCCCCCACCCCCCCACCCCCAATCCAAAAAAAACAAGACTAATAGGGCGAAATAGAGGGTGCTACAACCAAGAGAGAAAAAATGGATTTTTGCTTGAGAGGCAATGCAAGGAGAGAGACAACAAGGTTTGGGTTTTGTCGACAACGTTTTTTGTAAAGCACATAAATCTAGAAGAATTTCTGAATTTTTGTTTGATGTTGCAAAGTGAAGAAAGAACACGAGGCATAAAGAACAGCTAAGAGAGAGAGCTGTGCGTGAAGGAAAAAATGGAGAGGAGAGTGCAAAGTATTGCCATATGTGAGATAAATAATTAGTGTGTGTGAGAGCAAAGAAAATAAGGAGATGTTCTTCAACCACGAGACATACAAGGATTTGTTATTGTACGGTGTGGATCTCAAGTTATGCTTAAACTTGAGAGAATTATTGTAATTGATTTGATAATAAGAAAATAATTTGGAGTTTATCCCGTTGTTTTTCCCTTCAACGAGAAAGAGTTTTCCACATAAATATTTGTGTGCTTGTTTGTGATTAATATTTTGGTTTAGTAATTCTTTTGATAATATTTTTTGGGACCTAACATTATGTTGGTAACACTAATGATGGGTTTTGATGGACTTACGGAGGGAACTTCCTTTAGAGTATGTATGATTGATAAGTTTATTTAAATTTTAGTCTGCTCGCCTGAGATCTCAAAATAAAAATTAAAATTAAAAAAAAAAAAAAACACTTGATATTACTTAATTAGAAGACAAAGATGTACTATATCAGAGTTCAGCCTGTGCTTTCTATAGATGTTTACAGAGGGGCGATGATATCAAAAAGAAAACTACTCTTTTTTCCAACGATTTTTAGGTCTTGTCCATAATTTTATAGCAAAATATCACACAATAACCCCTTGTATCACACGATACCTCTGTGCCCAAAATGATACATGGGCACAAACAATACATTTCTTTTCAGCTTCAATATGATACATATTGCATGTTACATCTTGTGTAGCATGTCATACTAACGACTATAAATTTGTTGCATTTAAGGTAACTCTCTATATTATAAGAATAATTTAGTAATGTTGGTAAGATTAATTATGGGTTTTTAAGGCCTTGTCAAGGGAACTTACTTAAGAGTAAGTATGATTGATAAGTTCATTTAGATTTTGAACTACTCACCTACGAGCTCAAAAAAATCCCTAATTTTTTTTTAGGCACGATAGAATTTCAACTTATGGCATTCACTCTATAATGATTGCTCATGCTAAAGAGAACAAGACACCAATCAATTTTTTGTGTAGACAAGGTTCAAATCTCAAATCTCTTATTCGACAAAAAAAAAAATTACCAATTTGCTAACTATAACCCACGTAAAAAATAAATAAATAAAACCCTAATATTACTTAGAAGACAAAGGTTTATTAAATTAGAGTTCAGCCTGTACTTTCTATAGATGTTTACCCAACGTATTTTAGGTCTTGCCCACCACTTTATAGAAAACTGTTTTATTTTTATATCCCTTTTCACCTCTCTCTCTCTCTCTCTCATTGGGACTCAAAAAAAAAATCCTTCATATTACTTAGAAGAAAAAGTTGTATATAATTGGAGTTCAGCATGTACTTCATATAGATGTTTAAAGATGGGCATACAATATCCAAAAGAAAACTACCCTTTTTGCAAAAGTTTTTTCAGCCTTGTCCACCATTATAGAGAAGTGTTTTTTTTTTTTTTTCTCCTCTCTCTCTCTCTCTCTCTCTCTCCTCTAATTATGTTCAGGAAAACGAAAAAGATTTTTTCAGCCTTGTCCACCATTATAGAGAAGTGTTTTTTTTTTCTCTCTCTCTCTCTCTCTCTCTCTCTCTCTCTCTCTCTCCTCTAATTATGTTCAGGAAAACGAAAAAGTATATACAAATACATACATTTCCTTTTCAAGATAAGAGATTCAAATACAAGAGACTTACAACATTTGTTTGAACAATTCCAGGAGATGCACATAATACACAAATGCCAGATTCAGCAGGTAGCCGCTTATGGAGGACACTGCTAAACATAACCTGCAATCCAAAAGCAACCATTTAAACATAACATCCCTATTCTTTTTGGGGAGGGTGGAGAGAGAACAAGGTGTAGTTCAGATAAATTTCATTGCCAATAAACAAGACAAATTGACCATACCCCCAAAAGCTGGTCAGCGGCAATATAGGTTAAGATTAGGTTTTCTAGTGTCATTGATGCAAGAGAACATCTAGAATTATTTTGGAATTTATTATTTTAGATTTTCTTTATCTCATGTTTTGGTCACCTGCTGTATACTTCCTCTATACTTGGGTGACTCCATTTTATGACTTTGAATAAAATAAAATAAAATAAAATTTTCTTTATCTCATAAGGGGATTATCTTTATCTTTTGGAATAGAATTTGAGTTCAATTAGGATTAGTTTTCATGGATTTTATCTTTATCTTTTTATTTCCTAGAAGCTCTATAAAAGCTCTAGATGGTTTATTTTATATTCAGACTATTATGATTAATAAATTTTTTCATGACCCGGTGATCTCACTAAATTAAACAAAACACCCCAACCCATAAAACCCATACTTCTTGGCCCGGGGTCTCAACCTAACCCACCCATACCTCCAATCATTCGCAAACCCACCCATAATTAGCATACTAAACATTTCTCAACTTTCTCACCCTAATTCTCAATCCACACTATCACAACCACCATCCAAACATCCTATCCTTGTCGATTCTCTCTTTGTCAAGGTGGTATCAATGTCGGCCCAAACTGATGGTCTTCAACAAGCTGACCAAGAAGCATGCAACATTGATGTCATGGTGGATAAGGGCTAGGATGAGGCAGAGAGTTCCAATCATGTCCTTCAAATGTGTCCTCTTGTTGAACCTTTGTCATTGGTATCTCACACCGTCCTTGACTGGGTGATGGAGGAGGTAGTGGTTTCCAAATAATTAAGGAAGACTCAATCTTGTGGTCGGTTGTGTGGGTACTGCAAATTTTGCCACTGTTGGATCAGTAGAGAATTGTCCCAACTTTGAGGTTGCTCCAAACACTAATGGGCCTTCTGTTGGGCAGGCCAAGTCCGATGCTTCTCCAAAGATGGTTTCTCTGATTCTATCAGTCTTCAAGCTCCCCAATATGAATCGCCACCACGAGTTTCTGGGAGAAAATTGTCTCTTCTCTCTGTGCTGGGTTCTGTTTCTAATGAGGATGTCATGCTATTGTTGGACTTGATCAACCCCACGGGGTTAGTTAAGGATAAGGATGATTGTAATGCGGATTTTGTACCTCTGGCTAAGTGGGTTTCGTATGGGGATACAGAAGTAGCATCAATGGAGGGTGACCTGGATGATTTTTGTGTGGAGGATGTTCTAGAACCATCAGTGTGGGTGAAAAGGATAGTGAAGGGTTTTGGTAAATTTGTGGGCTTTCCTATTGATTCATGTGAGAAGTAGTGTATTGCTTTCTTTCAAAAGCTTGAGGAAGTGTGAGAAAAACAAGCTGCTTTAGGTAGTAGTCTTCGTCACACTGGCTCTTCAACTAAAAAAGGTATGGGGGAATTGAAAATTTTAGTTTCTATTGTCAATTATGATAGGCAATCTAGGTGTCGAACTAGAGGGAACCTAAATTCCAGTGGGTGGGCTCAGTTTTTTGTCCATGAATTTGAAACTCCTATCTTGGAATGTAAGAGGATTAAACAATCCTCAAAAGAGGGATACTATGAATAATTTACTCAAGGAGTGGAAATGTGATAGTGTGTTTTCAAGAAAAAAAAAAAAAAAAGGACTGCGCTAATTCTTTTGTTGTGAAAAGTCTTTGGGGTATCCCTTTTGTTGATTGGGAAGCTTTGGATGCAATTCACACAATAGGGGGAGTTCTTTTGTTGTGGGATAAAACAGTGTATGAAAAAATTGATTCTATGGTTGGATGCTTTTCTGTTTTTGTCCTATTGAAGGGTGTGGTAGACAAGTTTGTTTGGCTTTGTACGAGGTGTATGGTCCGACTACTGTTGGCCTCAGGGATGCTCCGTGGACAGAACTTGATTGTGTGAGAGCAAGGTGGAACTCAGCTTGGTGTGTTTATGGTGATTTCAATATCATCAGATATCCAGCAGAGCGTCTTGATTGTACTTCTTTTAGTCCAGCCATGTTCAAGTTCTCGGATTTTATTGAGAGAAACTCTTTGGTTGATCTACCTTTGGTAGGTGGTGAGTATACATGGTTTCGTGAATCCGATAACTCTTCTATGTCTAAAATTGATAGAGTTTTGGTGTCCACTGATTAGGAGGATCATTTCTTGGATGTGACTCAAAGGCCTCTTCCTCGGGTGATTTCTGGACATTGCCCTCTTCTTGTTGAGGCAGGTGGTATGTCAAGGGGGAAGAGTTCTTTCAAATTTGAGAATATGTGGCTCAAAGGCTCTTGGTCCAGATAGCTTTACTATGGCCTTCCAAAAATGTTGGTGTGTGCTTGAAAGGGAGATTTTGGCTTTCTTTGCAAACTTCCATAAAGAATGTATCTTTGAGAAATCTCTCAATGCCACCTTTTGTGTTTGATACCCAAGAAGATTAATGCAGTTAATATTAGAGACTTTCACCATATTAGCCTTGTAGGTAGTCTATACAAGCTGCTATCAAAAG
>NW_027070178.1:290279-332599 GCF_002906115.3 Quercus suber
GCTAGGATGAGGCAGAGAGTTCCAATCATGTCCTTCAAATGTGTCCTCTTGTTGAACCTTTGTCATTGGTATCTCACACCATCCTTGACTGGGTGATGGAGGAGGTAGTGGTTTCCAAATAATTAAGGAAGACTCAATCTTGTGGTCGGTTGTGTGGGTACTGCAAATTTTGCCACTGTTGGATCAGTAGAGAATTGTCCCAACTTTGAGGTTGCTCCAAACACTAATGGGCCTTCTGTTGGGCAGGCCAAGTCCGATGCTTCTCCAAAGATGGTTTCTCTGATTCTATCAGTCTTCAAGCTCCCCAATATGAATCGCCACCACGAGTTTCTGGGAGAAAATTGTCTCTTCTCTCTGTGCTGGGTTCTGTTTCTAATGAGGATGTCATGCTATTGTTGGACTTGATCAACCCCACGGGGTTAGTTAAGGATAAGGATGATTGTAATGCGGATTTTGTACCTCTGGCTAAGTGGGTTTCATATGGGGATACAGAAGTAGCATCAATGGAGGGTGACCTGGATGATTTTTGTGTGGAGGATGTTCTAGAACCATCAGTGTGGGTGAAAAGGATAGTGAAGGGTTTTGGTAAATTTGTGGGCTTTCCTATTGATTCATGTGAGAAGTAGTGTATTGCTTTCTTTCAAAAGCTTGAGGAAGTGTGAGAAAAACAAGCTGCTTTAGGTAGTAGTCTTCGTCACACTGGCTCTTCAACTAAAAAAGGTATGGGGGAATTGAAAATTTTAGTTTCTATTGTCAATTATGATAGGCAATCTAGGTGTCGAACTAGAGGGAACCTAAATTCCAGTGGGTGGGCTCAGTTTTTTGTCCATGAATTTGAAACTCCTATCTTGGAATGTAAGAGGATTAAACAATCCTCAAAAGAGGGATACTATGAATAATTTACTCAAGGAGTGGAAATGTGATAGTGTGTTTTCAAGAAAAAAAAAAAAAAAAAAAAAAAAAAAAGGACTGCGCTAATTCTTTTGTTGTGAAAAGTCTTTGGGGTATCCCTTTTGTTGATTGGGAAGCTTTGGATGCAATTCACACAATAGGGGGAGTTCTTTTGTTGTGGGATAAAACAGTGTATGAAAAAATTGATTCTATGGTTGGATGCTTTTCTGTTTTTGTCCTATTGAAGGGTGTGGTAGACAAGTTTGTTTGGCTTTGTACGAGGTGTATGGTCCGACTACTGTTGGCCTCAGGGATGCTCCGTGGACAGAACTTGATTGTGTGAGAGCAAGGTGGAACTCAGCTTGGTGTGTTTATGGTGATTTCAATATCATCAGATATCCAGCAGAGCGTCTTGATTGTACTTCTTTTAGTCCAGCCATGTTCAAGTTCTCGGATTTTATTGAGAGAAACTCTTTGGTTGATCTACCTTGGTAGGTGGTGAGTATACATGGTTTCGTGAATCCGATAACTCTTCTATGTCTAAAATTGATAGAGTTTTGGTGTCCACTGATTAGGAAGGGGGGGGGGGATGATGATACCATGATATGGCAATTGAATCGTAGTGGCGTTTATGCTATTCACTCTTTCTATTATTCATTGTTGGAAGCTCCGTCACTGTTTTCCCCTTGGAAGAGCATCTGGTGTGTTAAGGTACCTAAAAGGGCGGCTTTTTTCTTATGGACAGTTGCTAGGGGTGGAATTCTCAAATAGACAACCTTGTTAAGAAGAATTTGCCTCTAGTTAATTGGTGTTGCCTATGTTGAAGTGAAGAGGAAACTGTGGATCATTTATTGCTCCATTGTAAGTTTGCCCATACCTTGTGGAATGAAGTCTTTCTTGTGTTTGGGGTTCAGTGGGTGATGCCGAAGACTGTTGTTTCTCTTCTTGCATGGTGGAATTGGTTGGGGATTCATTCTTCAAATGTTTGGAATATGGTACCAGCGTGTCTTATTTGGTTAACCTGGAAGGGACACAATGCCCGAACATTTGAGGAAATTGAAAGACCTGTAGATCGGTTTAAGTCTTTGCTACTTAGGACTTTCTTTAAGTGCTCTCGTATTTGGGGTTTCACACATTGTATTTCTTTGTTTGATTTCCTTAATTCTGTTAGCTTTTCTTTTTTATTTTTTTGTATTCGTTTTTGTGCAGTGAGTTTACTATCGTCAACTCATTGTACTTTTCTTATCAATAAAGATGTTATTACCTATCCAAAAAAAAAAAAAAGAAGGGGGAGACAACCTACAATCTACAATATCAAAAGCAAGGGATGATTAACTTTTTCAAGAAGCCTAATAACTGTCTCATATCATTAAGGAACACATATTACAAGAGATTCTGGAAGCACCACTTTAAAGGTTATTGATTGTCAGGACAAGTGCCTTAGCCTTCAGGTAGATAAGGGTTAAGTATTAAAAGGAATGTCAAGTTACTTTCAAGCAGAATAAGGCTTAGGCGTAAAAGGTCTTCAGGCTTACTAGTCAATTTAGGAGTCCTACTGCTAGCAGTAAAAGGAAGAGAAATTCTCTGTATAACTCAATGTACTCAAATTCAGACTTGATTAATTTTTTTCTGATAGGTGATTAATCAAGT
This sequence comes from Quercus suber, assembly GCF_002906115.3. Taxonomy (NCBI): domain Eukaryota; kingdom Viridiplantae; phylum Streptophyta; class Magnoliopsida; order Fagales; family Fagaceae; genus Quercus; species Quercus suber. Next base: position 292,821 of record NW_027070178.1, read on the forward strand.
CTGAATTCTTTGAGTACTTGAGTTATACAGAGACTCTCTCTCTCTCTCTCCTTGTTGGCACACCATTCATAATACTGTCCACACAAACCTTGAACGGCCACTAATTTCTCTGTTTTCTTCTCCAGTTCAACCCTAAACCACACTCCTGTTACATTAATTAAGACCCAAAAACCTCATATACTTTCCCTAGCCAATCACTACCAAATGACAGATCAAAACACCACTAAAACCCTAATTCTGCTATGACCTAAAAAACCCAGCAACCTATTTTCTTCAAGAATAGATCTTTTAACCTTCAAACTTGAAATTGGATCAATCAGTAAACATTCTACAAGCCCTAAAGCCTTTCAATATATTACAAAAGATAAATTTGTAACTTTTCTTATCCAGAAGTTTCACAACAAATCACATGTAGAAAGATTCTCTAAATCTGTCATACATCACAGACACACCTCAAAGCATGTTTCACAAGTTACTTAAATTTATGGTCACTAATCTTTTCATATTAATTCATTAAAAGTACAAAAGGGGCACAACCCATGTACATAAGAAAAAAAAAAAATTTTGATAAGTAACACATAAGAAAAATTATGGTCACCATACATTCGAATATTATCTATCCAGGGGGAAAGGAACCAAAAGAATAAAGTGCCGAATGGCACAAAAGCAAAAAATACTTCTTTTTTATTTTTATAAATTCAATAGCAATGAATACTTAAGTTCACCTGAAATCATAAATTACATAAGGGATCTAAATTAAAGCAACCACACAAAAGAAGAAGAAGAAGAATAAAACAAGACTAATAATTTTATTCACATTATGCATGAAGGGTAAAAATAACCGCAATCAAGCGCAAGGAATTTTCTGGGCCATCAAAAGGTTAAAAATTTAAATATTGGTTTCACAGTGTACCTGTGCTAGCTTGCTGCTTGAGTATCCCACTAGGCTTGTAAATTTCCTTTTCCCAGAAACAACATTCATATCTTCTGTGTCAACAAAGCCAACATAATGCATCTACAGGAAGAAAAAAATAAAAAAGGACAGGCCACTCTCAGACTTAAAGTGATAACTTGACAGTAAAATGATGGAAAGGATTCACATTTCATATAATATATTAACTACTTTAGTATTCAAATGCTCCTAAAAAATCATTAAGCAGCCATAATTGGAAACTAAAGCAGCATGTAAGTTAATTTGGATATCTACAAAATAGACATCCAGTCCAATTGAGTTTTAAAGAAGAAAAGTTTTAAATCAGTTATAGTCCTTTCAAAATCTTCAAAACACTGGTTGTTTCTCTCCCACCAAATGCACCACATCAAACAATGAGGGACAGCCATCCAAATAACACCATTACGATGATGACCAAAATTTCCTTGCCAACAAGCAAGGAGCTCAACTACAGTCTTTGGCATCGCCCAGTGGATACCAAACAAGGTGAACACCATAGACCACAACTCGTAAACAATAGGACAATGTAGAAAAAGATGGTCTACCAATTCTCCATTACTTTTGCACATATAACACCAATCTAAAATCAACACCTTCTTCTTACGTAAATTATCAATAGTCAAGATAGTTCCTAAAGCTGCAATCCAAACAAAAAATGCAACTCTAGAAGGAACTTTTTGCTTCCAAATACTTCTCCAAGGGAAGGATTGAGTATATACACCCAACAAAGCTTGATAGTAACTACTTACCTCAAAGCCCTTGCTCTTAGTAGGTGTCCAACACATCTTATCCTCACCAATACCTCTCAATGAGACTCCATATATAACATTCCAAAAAACAAACAAAGAATCTGATTCCCTATCATGAATTTCTCACAAGAATTCTAAGTCCCAAAAAAGAACCCCATTAGAAAACTGCACGAGATCAGCCACATAAGCCTCCTTATCATTACTGATTCTGAATAAATCTAGAAAACACATACTCAAAGGATTATCCCCACACCAGACATCATGCCAAAATTTCACTCTAGTCCCATCTCCAATCTGAAATTGAATGTAGTGAGAAAAAGTAGACTAACCACTACAAATAGTTTTCCATAAACTCACCCCATAGGAGCCTGGAATAGGATTAGAGCACCGATCTCCCTCCTCAACTCCATATTTAGCCCTTATAACCCTTCTCCATAGCGCTTCTCTCTCATACCCAAATCTCCACAACCATTTCCCCAATAGTGCTTCATTAAAGTATCTCAAATTTCAAATTGCTAGAACCCCAAACTGGATAGGAGAGCATACCTTGGACCAATTCACCAAATGAAGTTTAGAATCATCTCCCAGACCAACCCAAATAAAATTTTGTTGAAGTTGTTCTATATGGTATGCTATATCTGCCGTAATTGGAGAAGGGGAAAAGAGATAAGTAGGTAAATTGGATAAAGTACTTTTTATGAGAGTAAGTCTCCCCCCTTTGAATAGATACAATCTTTTCCATCCTGCTAACCTCCTTTCCACCTTCTCAATGATAAGATTCCAAACTGCTCTATTCCAATCCAAGTTTGCTATTGGTTATTAATGGGCAACCATTGCAAGGCAGCAACTTTTATTACCCAACAAGTTGACACTCAATGCATTATGCATTTAAAGAAATAAAGCAATTTGAACTCCTGCATTGCCCTATCTTAGAGAATTCTTGTAGGTGATTCCCAATGTAAGTTCATATATCTGCTTGTTTTGTTGCATCCATGTCTTTATCAGTTATATATAATTTAATAAATATTAAAAAATCGTGTAGGGGAGGACCCAGGATCATTACTTTTGGGAGCCTTAAAAGAAACAGAAAAAGATAAGAGAGAGAGAGAGAGAGAGAGAGAGTTTGATTAATAGTGAGTTTAGAATTAGGAGAATCTGTGGATGGGTTTAGAATTTTTGAAAACAAAAGGGTTATGAGATTGTGATCGGAATTAAAAGGTGGTTCAATGAGCTATTTGATGCCTATTTGATAGAAGAAAGTTTGTGGGAATTTAGAGAGTTGTAAGGAAAAAAGAAAAAAGAGAATTTTATGTTGTTCAGGGGATGCATGAATAGTACCTATGAAGAGTACCACAAGAAAGAGAAGACAAGAAAAGAAAAAACCAAAACCAACAAGCATCAATGCTCAAAATACTCAACAATCTTATATTTATCAAAACCATCTCTATTGATTACATTAAGCACAAAAAATATAAATAAAAACTCTTGTACTAGTAGTATTAGGGCTCCTAGTTTAAGTAGTAAACTAAAGCCTAATAAAAGACTAACTTGGACTTAAAGAAAATAAAACCTAAGATACTTAGAATCTCCAAGAAAATTCTAGACTCAATTAAATTACCAAATACCCTTATTTTGTAGAAATCTTAAAAATTACATATTTGCCCCTGACTACAAAAATAACCATCACTAATAAAATAAAAACTCAATTACAAAACCATTTTAACCTACAATGGACTTCATGCAAATTTTACTTCAATGGACTTCATAGTGGACCCCATAAAATCATTATTCAATAGGCAAATTTGAAAAGTGATAACACATCAATCTTTTATGGCGTCATCGCTATTGCCAAAAGGAAGATCGCTGATAAAGATTGTGTCTATTGTATGTATCAGTCATTCAACAAGGCACAAAGGGTCCTCTTACATTTATTCAATTAATGGTAATGCAAAATGCATTTGTATTTATACGAACAATGACTGTGGAACTTACAACAGAATTCACATTAATAATTCGACTTGGAGAGCCTCTGATAAGAGATGGCAAAAGCAATACTGAAAGCAAAGCTGGAGCCAGATGATTTACTTGCATGTGTTCTTCATACCCATCTTTCGAAAATTTTTGAGGCTCTGGATACAAAATAGACAATGAGCATCATGTATTGAATGAAACAAAAATGACAAACATATTCAACTTCAATAGCTAATATTAAACTGTTTTTACTAGACCACTCAATGCTAAAGCATCCAATGAAATGCTAGATGCTAGAAAACTTATACAAATACAACAACTTCTTCTTGCCAGAGCAACATATCAAAGCAGGAAATGAGCAACAACATAAGATCCCAATCATGCGCATTGAGGGAAATGGCATGGCAACTTCACGTAATGAGAAACAAAGCCAGAATTTCTCAAATGGCTGGGAAACTACAACAAGGTGGAAAAGAAATTCTAGGAATCTGCAGAGCTTTAGACCTGCTGTCCAAGGAATTGCTTTTTTATTATTTCTTTCAAAGATTGTTATTTCCAGAGGGAGGGGCAAAAAAGAGGTAGTGACCTAACTCATCTAAGATTATTTTTTAGGCTTGATTCATCATAAGTTTTTTTTAAAGTCAAAATATGAAAACAACACCTGGTACACAGGAAGTGCACTAGCAGTGCATCAAAATTAAAGAAAAGTTACTGGGGGCAGTTATTTTTTCTAATAATTCAATACAACAAGTGGAGGTGGGGGGATTTGAACTTTGGTTAAAGGACACCAGATAGTGCCATTGAGCTACAAGGCTCTTAGCAAGTTAATGAGAGCTTACCCAACTTTAAAAATCTTCTAAAGATGTATCATGTTTGGACTTATTAGTGTAATTGAGGGCACTAGACAAGCTATTGAGCTACCTTCAAGTTTTTCATTTTTATCAACTTTAAAAAGGAGTGAAATATAAAACAAAATAGATCCAGAGGTCCAACAAGACTCCACATAAGACATAGAAGTATGGCATTACATATGAAACCTTAGAAATTCAACATAAAATATAACCAACTTTACAAGTTTTTGTGCCCAATAAAGGTTTCCCTTCAAAAACCAATCTAAAACAAGCACCACATGCAATAGAATATATGATATTTCACTCAGCTAAGTTTCATAACAACCAAGACACCTTCCCTAACCTTTTTTTTTCCTTGGATAATTAACAAAATTGCACTACCAATAAATATATGAATTATGAAAATTGTGAGATAGGGATATGATTAATTTTACATGATCAAAAACATATATATTCTCCAAAGATTAGGAAGACATTCATCAGGTGTCATTTAAAAGAGGAGCAGGTCAATCACAATCCCAAAAATAGAAAGATTAACAAATTCCTTAAAGCAGGCCAATTTGGTAAGGAGAGGAAAAGATGCAGAGTTGTCCATGTGTTGGTTTGCAAACTTGTATAGAGTGCAAGAGAGGAGAAACACCCTATCCACCAGAAACCAAGAAGTTTATAGATGATTTTTAGGAACTGATTAGTAACCAGTTGTTCACACTGCAGCATCTTGAACAGTGCCAAAAATAGTAGAATGAAAAATAACCAGTAATCCTTTGTTTTTTTACACCTTTGTTAGTTTGGCATCAATAGGTTCTTATCACCAAGAAGGTCTGGTGCCACGATATTAACTGGCCTGTAGTACAGTCCACATTATGAACTGCCCTGTAGTACAGTCAGAAGGGATCACAACAATTCAACTTAAATTGGTTTCCTTACTGTTCTATATTTAGGGTAGATTTAGGACAGGGGAATAGGAATTCAGAGCCCAATCAAATCTTGGACAAATTTTGAGTCAATGGACCAGGTTCTTTAAGTCAGAGGAAAGATAGGATTCATTATGAGTAAATCCACTTGGTAGAGGAATACCAAAAATTACATAAATAGAAGTAGTTAAAAAATGACATGTCAATTAAGGAAGTACAAGAGAGTACAACTTTGAATAGAATGGAATGACAGAAAAGACGCAGTAAACCCGACTAGTGTATTTACTTTTGGGACTAAGTTTTGGTTTTTGTTATGGGATCATGTTCCTCAACCATCAGCACTGCCTAGAGTTTTAAAAAATACTGCACCATCACTAAAAACTGAATTTAACATTTTTATAGCAGGTGCCTCTCAATGTTGCACACAATCTATAGATAATACTCAAGCTCTTTGAATGACCGGCACTCTCTATAAGGTTTCCCACCCTATAGAGAAGTTAGATATCTTGTTGCAATGACCAGCACTTGGTTACTTCAAGCTTACCTCTCAAACTCAACTTGAGTTTAGGTTACCAATGTTCAGTGAGCTCAGCTTGAATTAACCATGTACTTTGGGCTTTTTCATCCAAAGTGTGTCAACAAGAAACTTGAGTACCCAATTCATGGATCACAGTCACAACTCTCTCTCTCTCTCTCTCTCTCTCTCTCTCTCTCACATGTAATTACCAAGGAATAAATCAACATCTTTGTCAAACTATGAAATCAAAGCCCCCTAAAATACTGAATTACGAATAATTCAGTAGTTTCATTGCCTAGAAATTATGTTAATGGTGTAGAATTAGCAAACCGGCAAAAATAAACAGTGTCATCTTACTAGGATTCAAAGTAATTTAGTCAAAGTAATCATAGATTACATGTGTTCCAAAATAACTACTAAAATAGTGCTGTAAAAAGAGGAGGATTGACATTTAAAAGAAGAAGGTACCTCCGATGGAAAATATTCCGGCATTGTTAATAAGAACATGTAAAGGTCCTAAACGTGCATTCCATGCTTGGGCGAATCTGGCGACGGAATCCAATGAGAGAAGATCAAGTTCCATAACCTTCAAAAATAAAATAAATAAAAAGCATAAGAGGATGCAAATTTATGAGAGAGAGAGAGAGAGAGAGAGAATTGAATTGAGCAGGACCTCAATATTGAGAGGGAGAGCCAATCCTGCTCCGGAAAGGGACCATTGGTTTTGCCAATCGAGGATCAATTGGTGAGCGGCCTTAGTGTTCCTGACAGCCATGATGACGTGTGCCCCTGCCTCCGCCAATTGCCTAGCGGTTTCACGGCCAATGCCGCTGGTGGAGCCGGTGACTATGCAGGTGAGATCGTTGAGCCCGGGAGGCAAAGGCATAGGGTTGTGCAAGTGGCTTGCCGAGATCCTCTGGAACAGCATTTCGTATATCAAATACATCCAACCTCTCAACCATTCTATCCATCCCAAACCCTCTTTCTTCTTCTGCTTCCGCTTCGTTGCCATCGAAACTAGAAACTATAACTCACTCTCTCTCTCTCTCTCTCTCTCTGTAGGCTCAGCTCACTGCTGCGTTGACCATTTACCGATAATTTTCAGTTTATGGCTACTATTCCAAAACCACATATTATTAATGCTTTGATTGGAATCGGATGCGGTGGGAGTGACTAGAGAGTGGTCAGACTCAAACCATCTCCATAGTATCTCCAAATTTATATATATATATATATAGAATCCGGCCTAGGCCTATAAATTAAATAATAAAAAAATAAAAAATAAATAAAAAAACCCCAAGAATATGAAGATACAAGACTTTGTTTGGCAACATGTAAATTATTTTCCGTGGGTAAAATATTTTTAGATGATTTAATAAAATAAAGTGTTTTTTGGCGACAAAATATTTTCATCGTTGAATATAGGGCTGTCCAGATTGATCCGGTAACCCGATCCACCCGAAAAACCGACCAGAACCGACCCGAATCCGGCCGACCCGATTGCTCCGGCGGGTCGGTGGCGGATCTTCACCACCAGAAACCGATTCCGGCAGGTCGGTTTCAGTTTTCCTCCCCTAAAACCCGAAAAACCCGAACCGACCGAATGTTTCCAGATCCCGGCGAAAAATTTCCAGAATCCGGCGATAATTTTCCAGAATCCGGCGAAAACTCTTAGATTCCGACAATATTTCCCATAGATCCGGTGAGATTTCACCAGATCCGGCGAAAATCTCGCCGTATTTGATGAGATTTTCGCCAGATTTGGTGAAATCTCACCGGATCTAAGGGAAATATCGCCGGAATCTGGGTTTCTTCGCCGGATCTATGTTTTTTCACCATTTTCTCGCCGTCTTCTATGATCTAGGACTCCGACCAACCTGCCCGCCACCCGTTGATGGTCTGAACCGACCAATCCGTTTACTCCGGCGGGTCGGCGGTGGGTGTATTTTTTTCCCCACCCGATTCCGGCGGGTCGGTTCCGGGTTGGGCACAAACCCGACCCGGACCGACCCGTGGACAGCCCTAGTTGAATAGCATTTTTAGCAAGAAAAACATTTAGCGACGAAAATAAGTTTTCTTTTAAAACTAATCAAACCTTTAATGACGAAATTTTTCATTTTGCGACGAAATGAATTTCGTCCCTAAAATGTTGTAGTGACCTATGACATCATGCATGAACATGTAAATGAATGGCAAAAATCAAAACAAGAAACTTTAAGAGAAAACCCTAATCTAGCATACATTAACAAACAAACATGTGAACAGAGAAAAAGAGAACTTAAAAGCATACAAGAAGGTTAAAACAGAGGCATATGATGTAAAATAAAAGGGGGAACAAAAGTATAAAACTTGAATTAGGGTTTCTGGACACAAGTATGTGTGCGCATACATAGGCCTGCGTACGCGAGCCAATTGTATGCATACGCATACTTCAAGCCTACGAACACATGCAAGAAGCACACGCACGCAGACACGCCCTAAACCCTAACCTAGAAACATAAGACCAAAAAAAGACTTAAAATCTTAAATCTAATGTCCTATCATGCTCAAAACAAAGGGAAAGCAAAACCCTAATCTAAACAAACATGTTATAACATAAACAAAGCAAAAAACAAGATAAAAAATAGAATTAAAAGTGAAAATGAAGAGAAAGCTTAAAAGAATACCTTAAAGTAAAAGCTCCTACACTTGATTTTTGACTATTCCCCTCGGTCAAATATATTCACAAACCAATAAAAATGCAATTAGTAATCTTAAAATTCAAAGATCAAGCCCAAAAAATGCCCTAATCAAATAAAATTGACTCGAGGATGTTTTGTGAAAAACTCCCTCTTTGATTCACTATTTCTAGTAAATTTTAGTGTTTTCCCATGGGATTTCTGTGTGTTTTGAAAAGGTACCATGTATGGTTATTTATATTGTGAAAATAAGAGTTTGGAATGGCTTCTAGACGATGTGAGATTCATTCCAAATTTCAGTCTTTAATGTAGAAAACTTGCATTTCATAAGTTTTTGAAACCCTACCTGCGTGCGCAGGCTCGTGCATATGTACGCAGGTTCATTTTACTCATTAAAAAGTTATATTTTCCATTTTAACACCTTTCAAGTCAATTTGTAATTTGATTGGGCCTTAAACCAACCTCGAGTTTTAGAATTTTGGCATCATTGGGGAACGAGAACCCGAGTTGTAAGGGGTACAAAATGCGGTATCTACAATGAATACGGCATGTGCCAACATGCTCATGATAAGACAAGCCGGAGCCCCTTAAAACATCAAATACATTGATACGTGTCACATACACGAGGAAACCAATGTCTCTCAGGTTACATAGATCGAGACAATCACACCGCAGCGATCACGCACACAATATAGCATGAATATGCACCTACAACAATTGCCTTGAGCGCATACCCATACTACAAGGTCAAGAGCACTCATGACTAGAGAAGGTCACTCTCTTAGCCACGTGAGTCTGTTATACAAAGTGCACGATCACCCATATATAGGCATATATAGATATACATACATCATGCACACATGCCTGTGCACGTAGGTTCATTTTACTCATTAAAAAGTTATATTTTCCATTTTAACACCTTTCAAGTCAATTTGTAATTTGATTGGGCCTTAAACCAACCTTGAGTTTTAGAATTTTGGCATCATTGGGGAACGAGAACCCGAGTTGTAAGGGGTACAAAATGCGGTATCTACAATGAATACGGCATGTGCCAACATGCTCATGATAAGACAAGCCGGAGCCCCTTAAAACATCAAATACATTGATAACTTGAGCGCATACCCATACTACAAGGTCAAGAGCACTCATGACTAGAGAAGGTCACTCTCTTAGCCACGTGAGTCTGTTATACAAAGTGCACGATCACCCATATATAGGCATATATAGATATACATACATCATGCACACATGCCTGTGCACGTAGGTTCATTTTACTCATTAAAAAGTTATATTTTCCATTTTAACACCTTTCAAGTCAATTTGTAATTTGATTGGGCCTTAAACCAACCTTGAGTTTTAGAATTTTGGCATCATTGGGGAACGAGAACCCGAGTTGTAAGGGGTACAAAATGCGGTATCTACAATGAATACGGCATGTGCCAACATGCTCATGATAAGACAAGCCGGAGCCCCTTAAAACATCAAATACATTGATATATGTCACATACACGAGGAAACCAATGTCTCTCAGGTTACATAGATCGAGACAATCACACCGCAGCGATCACGCACACAATATAGCATGAATATGCACCTACAACAATTGCCTTGAGCGCATACCCATACTACAAGGTCAAGAGCACTCATGACTAGAGAAGGTCGCTCTCTTAGCCACGAGAGTCCGTTATACAAAGTGCATGATCACCCATATATAGGCATATATAGATATACATACATCATGCACAATGCTATCACACAATGTGGGAAAGTAAAGTAGAAATTGCCAACATTCCAAAAGAATGGCCCAACAAGATACATGAAATGTAAATTAGGTATTGCCATACCCAAGGGATGCGGCCCAAAGAAAGTGCAGGAAAGATAAAGGATACATGCCTACATCCATAGGGTATGGCCCAATAAGGTGCAGGAAATATAAAACAGACATTGCCATACCCTAGAAATGTAGCCTAAAACTAGATACAAGGATAGGAACCCTAAAACAAGGCTCTAAAAAAAGGTTAAGGGAGAGAGAGAGAGAGAGAGAGAGAGAGAGATAGAGAGAGATAACTACATGGGGAGGCTAAACCTCCTAATCTACTAAACATTGCCCTTTTTGGGCTTGCATTCTTGCCCTTTTTGCTCACACCTAGGAGGTCGCACCCTCACTTTGAGCATCCTCGCTCTAAGCTTGTACATACAACAAACAAAGAAAAAGCTAGCAGATAAGCGAAGGGTATAGTGAAAAAGGAAACGAAGCATACAAAGAGACACACTACAAAGAGAGCCAAACAAGGGAAAACAAGCATGTTAAGCACACGAAAGGGTAAACGAGCATGTTATCAGACAAAAATGGAGTGTTTTAGGAGGACAAATGTAGGTTTGGATTGGGTGTCCATAGTTCCATTGGATTGGAGTGCGGACGACACACGTGCCATCAAGCAAAATTCCTAAAAGAGACTTAGGGTTTCGTGTATAAAGGATGGGTGTGAACTCACATGAGATGGTAGGAATTAGGCTTAATAACATAAGCAAGCACAAGGACTCATGCATGAATATGTAGGCAAGCGTGTAAAGATGCAAACAGACAAGGAAAGCCAAACGGGTGGCACAAAGCAAGTAAGGCAAGCATGTCATTACACGAAGTGGAGAAAGGTATCCATCAAGAAAACTGACATTACGGAGATGTGTTCTCACAAATGGTTACACCCAAATAAGCCACAAGCAGAACAGTTGCAACCAAACACAAGCAAGTGGCCCCAAAGGCCAACAAGCTCAAACCCACAAGGAGCACCAAGCATGGAAAAACCTAGATCTAGGAAGGCAGACATGGATATAAGCATAAGAGCAAGCAAGCAAACACATGCATAAAAAATTATCCAAACCCTTTTATGTAGGCCTAGGTGTTTAAATGTAGAACAAGCACTAGGCATAGCATCCAATATGTAGATCTAGACACATGAATGTGGCAAACAGCATATCAACATGTAGATCTAAGCATAGACATGGAAAAGAGTGCATAAACATGTAGATATAGGCATAAACATGGCAAAAAGAACCTAGACATATAGATCTAAGCACAAACATAGCAAGGAGCACCTAAGCATATGGATCTAAGCACAAACATAGTATTTAGGCATATCCTAGCCCAAGAAGGCTAGGCCAACATCATCAAAGCAATAAAACATGGCAAAAAGCAAGTAGACATGTTAGGAAGCAAGATAAAGAAAAAGATGTACTATGGAAAGCAATAAAGCATATTATAAAGTAAGATAAAGCAAATGGTGTAGACAGTAGCTGAAAAGCTACGTCTACACCCTTAAAACCTCAAATCCAAGGTCCTAAGACTAGGGGGAGGAAAAAGAGTGCAAGAACACTCCTCTTGATTATTGAGAAAAGAAAGAAATCAAAGGTTTTTGGATGTATTTAGGAGAGAATTTAGAGAGGGAGAGAAAGAGAATATACCCAAAAGGTGCCTCAAAATCCCTAAAATCATTTTTTTTCCTTTATTCTAAGGGGGGTCTGGGGGTTAAATAGATGAAAACGTGACCCTTCGGCTTCTGGTGGCCATTTAGCGGTCATCGGGTCTAATGCTGACATCAGCAATCTTGATTTCTTCTCTAGTTCAAATTCATAAGCATATTTGAAGGTCTTTTCAAGCTTCAACTGAGCTTATCCTGATGTCCCTAGAAAGATTTGGATGTCTAGTTTTCAAAACACTAAACAAATTGAAATTTTGACGGTCAGATAAAAAGTTATAGCCTCGAGAAGTGTGTTGACACACTCCAACCAGTTTTTGAAATATTTTCACCATTTTAACTCTGATTTCGACCCATGAATAGTCATTAGAAAAGGATTTCAATAATCTTTACAATGACACTGGCCCCAACCCATTCTAATAGACAGATTAAAATTATGATTTTTGGTGCCCTCGAGAGTCAACCTCAGGTCAAACTTTGTCAAAATTGATAAAAATCTCCAAGCAGCTTGAGTTTGATGTAAAAGCATGAAAAATGTTGTTTTTGTATGATTTTAACCAACTTTAACTTTCGATCAACCTAGGGTTAACCAGGGGTGTTTTAGTCAATTTGACATGAAATGACACTTCGAGTGCTTCAATGTCTGAATGGGTTGCGCTACGTTAATCTAGATGTTTTTGCGGCCTTATGGAGAAAAGTTAATATTTTTGAAATTTTTGGGGTCCAACACACAAATCGAGGGCAGACAAAATATAGTATCTATAGTTAGGATTAAGAAATGAAACACATTGGAGCCAAACTTCTCCATCCCCAGTGAAGTCGCCACTCTAGGCATAAGGGACCATGACGAGTTTGGGTTTCTCCAAATTTGTAGGATACTCTTAGCCTAGGGTAGACCATGGCAAAGGGTGTAAATGGAGTCATCATCTAGATTAAGTCTAGGAACCATAAATGTAGTGCCCTTATGGAATGATTGATCTTTAGCAGAGCATGTGTCCAGTGTTTAGATATGGGGATTGGAAAGTGTTAGACTCCTAACTATATCGACCTGTAGGTCGGCCTCCACTCATTGTATTCCAAATCCTACTCCCATCAAAGGGTTCTTTAATAAGTTATTCTAAAATCACACACACTAACATGCATCTAATATCCAAACATGACAAATGTCCCCCCCTCATCCGTAGCATAACTTTACCATTCATTTAGCAAAATATATTCAAGGGCAGTAAGCATATCCAAGGCGGTGGCATTAACAAGGTATTTAATCATTCAAACATAGCATCATAATATTCATAAAAAAAGGAGACCAATCATCATATTCAAAGATGCATGTTCATATTCATATGCATGACTTACCTCATTTACCTCACTACACCAGAACACCTCAGCACCTATGCATCAATGCATATTCAAGTTCTTATGAATGTTCCTATGATTTAACCAAGACATAAGCCCTAATTATTAATCTATCAATCCAAGCATGCAAAACAAGTTATTATACTAACCCTAATTCTAAACATGTGAAAACCAAGGTTTTCAAACCCGGACCGGACCGAGAAGTCGGACTGTGAAAACTGAAAACTGTGATGAAAATTGGTTTTTAAGCATAAAGAACTAGATTTTTTGTTAATTCCATGAACCCCTAAAATTGGGGTTGGACCACACAAACTGGTGGCAAGAACCGTGCAGTCCAACCCCTTAGCAATTTAAAAAAAAAAAAAAAACAACTTAACACAATTTTAATCTACTTAATTAAATTATCCATCTCTTACAAGGAATAAAAAAAATTATAATTAAAATCCTTCAAAGATATTCAACTTTACTTCAAAAATTAATCATAACTTTTAATGTTTTCATAGTTATTATTTTATTTTATTAACTTTCTTATTTAATTATTAAATATATGCTTGAAAATTATTAAATTTCCCTCACATATATAGCTATATTGTCAATTTTGCTAGTTTTATAAATTTAATATCTATATTTAGGCTTTAATTAATTATTAAAAAAAAAAAAAAAAAAACAACTTAACACAATTTTAATCTACTTAATTAAATTATCCATCTCTTACAAGGAATAAAAAAAATTATAATTAAAATCCTTCAAAGATATTCAACTTTACTTCAAAAATTAATCATAAATTTTAATGTTTTCATAGTTATTATTTTATTTTATTAACTTTCTTATTTAATTATTAAATATATGCTTGAAAATTATTAAATTTCCCTCACATATATAGCTATATTGTCAATTTTGCTAGTTTTATAAATTTAATATCTATATTTAGGCTTTAATTAATTATTAACTTAATTATGACGTTATCATGGTTCAACCCTAGTTCAACCTCAAAAATCTTGAACCTCTTTTTTTTACAGTTCAATGAACGGTTCGGATCTGAAAACTTTGGTGAAAACTAAACTCAACAAGACATAAACATGCGATTAAAACTAATCAAAACAAACAAAAAGCAAGAACCCTAAATCTGCGTTTCTAGGGCACAATTATGCGTCCGCATACATGAAGTATGCGTACACATGCCTTGAGTATGTGTATGCATGCATAAAGCATGCACACACATACACACCCGAAAACATAGTTTTAAAGCACAACCAAATAACAATCAAACAAAACGTAGCATGCTTCTAATATTTAATTCAACCCTTCATTCAAAACATGGTAAGACACAACAAAACAAAATCAAACAAAGAAAAACATATTTCTAAGCATGTATAACAAATAAATCAAATTAATAACAACATGAACACAAGTTATAAAAATCCAAATTAAGGAAAAGCCATGAAGAGAGACTCACCTTGCTTATGGAACACAACTTGCTTGATATTTAATTGGTCTCTCAGTGCCTACACAACAAGATTCAATGAGATATCAAGGAAATCAAAGGATTCAATAATTTATAGGTAATCACAACACAAAATAAAAAAATTTATTGAAAAAACTTTAGAAAGAATGTTTGAAAAATGTTCCTTTGAATGAGATCAATAGTTTCTGCCTTAATGAGTAATAGAGAAAGGTTTTGAAGAACAAAAAATGTTCATAATCTGTGAGTGCATAAGATGCAAAGAAAAGAAAGAGTTTTAGGAAGAGTTTAGGTAAAAAAATCTACTCTCTCTAGCTAGGGTTTGAATTTGGAAGCATAAGATTGTATTTATATGTTAAAACTAGGGTTTTCATACTCATTTAGAGGGTTTTGGACATTCCCGAAGTTCTAGGGGCCGAGGTCCATCAAGGAGGGAGACCTTGGACCCCAAAAATTGATGTTCTAAGGTTTTGGAAATGAGTAAGCATACGCATGCTCGGGCATACGTACACATACTTGATTCATGCGTACACATGCTCCCTAACAAACCCTAATTTGAACTACTCTGTTAGCCCAACTTTAAATAGTAATAACTTAATATAAATCTAAATTAGACAAAACTTATGTTCAAATTGAAGATCAGGATGTTTGATTTTCAATGAAACAAATTGCACTCAAAAATTTGTTGTGGATCAAAATTTATGGTCAAAACAGTGAGTAAATGTCATTTTCAATATCGTTATCAAGCGATTTCAGCACTTTTAAATTGTAATTACTTCTAAACTATTAAAATAACTTCAATTACCTTTTGCAAGCATATCAAACTTATCATTGGAATTGGAGATTGTATTGGTATAGAAAGCACGAGTTGTTTCATAATCATTTTAAGTTTTAACAAAATATATATCAATTATCCCAGTCAAAAAATTGAAATTGTAAGAATTTCCTATAATCAATTTCAACGGTAAAATCTGATGAAGTAAAGATCAGAGTGTTAGACATTTTTCTTTATGGTAAAATTGACCTCATCTTCATATGATGAACTGATCAGTAGCCTTGTAGGGGACTATGCTAGTAAGCCCATAAAATAATAATAATAGTAAATAAAATGGTATGGAGCTAGAAAAATCTTAAGAGGAGCTAGAGAGTACATACACGCGCCCTGGAAAACGATGGGTACTTGCTGCCAGCTATAACTAATTCTTTTAATTGCACAAAGTGTAACAAACCACGTAACAATTCCCTCTCCCTCTCTCCAAAAGGCGGGAAAGAACTGATTGCACTGCTCATCCATACCCACACACGCACACGTATATATATATCGATCAGTCACTCCATATATTTTTCTTTAACTGCTCTCGCTCTCTCTCTCACATTCTTCTTCTTCAACCAATCGTAGCTTGCATAATCTCTCTCTCTCTCTCTCTCTCTCTCTCTCTCTCTCTCTCTCTCTCAGCAGGGACAAGAATCAGCTATTGTTTTGGTAATATTTACTTTACCTTTGATTTTTAATAGTTAAAAAGAATCCTTTAGTTGGTGATATATTTCAATTCAACGTGTGTGTGTATATATATATATATATATTGAAAAGTGATTGTTGAGTGAGTTGAGTTGCGCGTGTGTATATATATATATATATGCCTCTTGAATGTTGAATATATATAACTCGATCTGAATTTGCGTGTATATATTATGGTTGAGCATGCATGCAGGAGGGAAAATAATTTGGAAGGAAATTATTAGATCAAAATGCGACCAGGATGGGCAGTGAAGGCGATCTTAGTGATAATCATCACATCCATTTTGATCCGTTGCGTCTCCGCAACCAACCACACCGTCGGTGGATCTTCCGGTTGGGATTTGGCTTCCAATCTCCAAGCCTGGTCTTCTGCCACTACCTTTCACGTCGGTGACTTTCTCGGTGCGTACCTAACTACATTTTAGGTTGATTTTCACAATTCTATTATATCTAGATTTGACCATTTAATAAACTGAAATGAAAAAAATTCTTTTATGAATCAACAGAAAATCTGGTCTATGAGTTTCGTACAAATTAATTTGTCTCTTTTTTTCTTTTTCTTTTTTTATTTAATTTTCTCGGAAACCAAACGCTAATTATCTTGCTGTGTGATTTTCTCGGACGAAAAAGTGCGTTTGAGTCTTGGGCTGCGGTCACTGATCTAATCAATTAGTCTAAATTTCACTGCGCTGAATAGCAAGAGGCTTTAAAATCAATATTGAATCTAGTACTTTCTCAAAAAAAAAAAATATATATATATATATATATATATTGAATCTAGTACGTACACTGATCTAATCAATTAGTCTAAATTTCACTGCGCTGAATAGCAAGAGGCTTTAAAATCAATATTGAATCTAGTACTTTCTCAAAAAAATATATATATATATATATATATTGAATCTAGTACGTACTAGTGCAAACTCGCAGTTTGTTTAATTTAATTAAGGGCATTTTTGGAACATCAGAAAAATGTTGACTAACGCAAAATAACTGTAGTTGATGATATCCATTCAACTCAATGCGCTATCGAAAGTACTTAACAGATTACCAATTGAGTTTACTCTATATTTTATATAAAATAATAAATAATGTATGTATGTGTGTGTATATATATATATATATATATGTATGCATGTATGTAATTGAGTAACAGTTGTAGATTTTTTTTTTGGGGTGAGAATGGAGTAATAGTTGTAGTTGATGTGCTTGAAATAATAAAAATATAATTATTGGTTGGTTGGTTGGGTAAATAATAAATATAAGCAGTGTTCACATACACGCCGGTCCACGATGTGTTGGAAGTGGGGAAACCGGATTTCGAAATGTGTCGCGTATCACATCCATTGAATGCGTACCGCGACGGAGAGACGGTGATCTCGCTGAGCTCGGAAGGCAGCAGGTACTTCATTTGCGGGCGACATGGATACTGCGACATGGGCCTCAAACTTCAACTCCAAGTTCTTCCAAGGCTCAACACTACTATTGCTCCTGCTCCTGCTGCTGGACCATCTGCTCATGAAACTCCTCCTCCTCCTCAACCCAGCTCCAACACCTCAAGCTCATCATCAACCTCGCCTCTGTCGCCTATTAATTCTAATTCTTCTTCTGCTGCGAACTGCCATGTGAATTCATCCCGCTGCCTCATCAACTGGTGGTCATGCTTCCCCTTCAGCACTACGCTACGGCCGCTGCTGCTGCTGTTGTTGCTGAGTTAATAATGCTGCCTCTATCTCCTACGTCCATGTATGCATGATCTCATTCACTTTGTCTACTCTTGATCATTTTGGTGACCCTCTCGCTCACTCTTTCAATGTCTCTCACCTCATCTCATCTCATGTGTGCTCTTATTAATACTGTTTTACTACTGCTACTACTACTCTCTTACTCGTACACTATTTTACTTTGCTACTTACCTCCCTCTCTCTCATAATATTTCATCTAGTGTTACAATGTACAGACAGTTTGTTTGTCATGACTGGCATGGCATATACACTTGCTAGTTGAAGAAATAATAGTCCCCCCACCCCCGCCCACTCAATCCCTAAAATGATTGCCTTTAATTTCATATTCATTCTGCATATTCTTTCTTTAATTTGTATATGATTGTTTATTCTCTAATCTTTAATTTGTTACTTCCCCCCAACTATCTTTACGCATAAGAATGCAATTAATGATGCCATATTATTCCAGTTCTGTCTTAAATTTTTGTTGATCATGATTACCACGTCATGCATTACTTTGACCAGATGATCTAGGTTAATTTGGGACCCAACTGCCGTGTGGATGTTGACATTTTTCTTTGCAACTTTCTGCTCAATTAGGCGTTATTTGGTTCATATTTCGGCTACTTTCGTTAGAGATACACTAATGTTTTGCTACCAGAATCCTTACACGCTTATATTAATCACCTTATTTCATTGAACTATCTCCTTTCCCACCTTTTGGAACAAGAAAGATTCATTGAAGGTTTGTATGTAGTTGGAGCTCTCCCTCTAAAATTTTTGACAGGTGATCTATGGTACTGCGTTAAAATGATAAATAATAATTCATGAAGTAACAATTATTTTTATATGAGCTTATCACCATCATTATTTTAAAGGGTACAATTCAATAAACTGACCTCTATGAAAAATAGAATTATATAGCAATAAAAAGGGAAATCTATCGATAGATTTCCCTTTTTAATGCTATATAATTCTATGGATAGATATCACTTTTTACCTAGACTACCATGTTTGATGTGGTTTACGGTACATATATTCTTTCTTTCCAAATATTACGATACCGCAATGATTGAAGTTTATTTAAATTTTTTTTTTATTCACATTTAGTGCATCAAGATGGTTTTTTGTTTTTTGTTTTTTTTTTTGTTTTTGTTTTGTTTATTATAAGAGAAAGAAACTGTTTAATTGATTGAAAAAACATGAATATAAAGTTAGTGAAGCCCAGTGACACAATTATAGTTATTGTGTGAAAAGTTAACAATTATGTGTCAAAAGCTTTATAACATAATTGGCCCTCATTCACAAAAATACTTACAGGTCCAAGGGGAAAATAGTTCAAATTGCGGAATTAGATGATATTGTAATTAATTATCTTAGAAAAGAATAAATTGTGTCCCAACCTTTAGGAGGGAAACAAAAAGAAAATAAAATGAGAGGCATTTTTGTGATGTTGTTATAATTGGACCGTAAGGCCTCTGGGCGTCATACAAAGTTAGTTGTACTTCATAACTTTTTAGGCCCATTAAACTTGCAGAATTGCGCTTCTTCTTCTTTTCTTTCTTTTTTTTTTTTTCTATTTTTTTTTTATACTCAGTTGCTCTTCTTTTTTTCTTTTTAAAAAAGAATAAAATAAAATAAAAATTTACCTGGGCTAAGTTGGTTTTTTGGACTGATTAGAAATGTATAATTTGCCCGATTCAACCAAAAAAAAAAAAAGAAGTTACAGTTCTTGAGGGAAAGATTGATGATTATGTCATTTATGCACAAAATATTTAAGTGTCAAAGAAGGAAAATGTTGTAGTTGCAAAATTAGTAGAATGTTGTAATTATCTTTAAAAAAAAAATATTATGACTGAAAGCACAATTAGTGCGAAAACACTATTAGTGCGAAATACTAATGCTTGTTTAGACCTCCAAATTTAAATTACGGCTTAATTGCTTTTATTCTAACTTATCTAAGTACGGAATAAGAGAAAATGAAGCGCAATAAACTAGAACACTACTCTAAAGAGAAAGCAAGTAAAATAAGCGATAAATATAAAAATTAAAGAGTAGGAAAGAGAAATGCAAACACAAGATAACAACGAGACATGGTATCGAAGAGGAAATCGAAGTACTCTAGAGAAATGATGTAGATGATTGTGGGTAAACAATATCTAACTCTTAAGTGTTTGGCTAGGGTTTTTGAAAGCTCAATTAGTGAGAAAACACTAATGCTTATTTAGACCCCCAATTTCAAATTACAGTTTGATTGCCTTTACTCTAACTTATCTAAGTGCAGAATAAGAGTAAATGATACGCAATAACTGGAACTACTCTTTAAGCTATAATCATAAGCAAGCAACAATAAATATAAAGTTTAAAGAGTAAGGGAAGAAAGATGCAAACACAAGATAACACCGAGACGTGTTATTGAAGATGAAACCAAAGAAAATGGTGAAATACCTCTTCGCAACCCTCCAAGTTGAAATCAATTCACTAGTGAATAAGTTGAAGTACACTAATATTAAAAAGACCCTCCAAGTTTAATTTACCCAATGCACTTGAGCCTTTCAAGCTCCAGCTACCAACAGACTTCTTGGAGTCTTATCTTCACCAGTTATCTGGATCCTACAATACCACCCGATTGCATTTGCCAAGCCTCACCAGCTTATTTCGGCAAATCCCAAATACTTCCAAAGTTCCAAAACACTCTCTACACTTTGAATAAGTGTGAGTTGTATTTGGATACAAATCTCCTTTCAAGGTATAACAATGGGAGGGGGAAGAAGAAGAGACTACAATGATTTCTCACTAAAAGATGAGTAACTTTCTCTCTCTAAAAGGTGGGATGAGTAACTCTCTCTCTCTAAAAGGTGGGTGTGTTGTAGAAACCTCTTTAGGGTTTTTCTCTGAATAGCCTCCTTACATTTTTATGGGCAATGAGGGTATATATAATATGGGTAAAGGGTATAAGAGTCACTTAAAATCCTCCAGGCAGAGAGTTTTGCGGGTCATTCGCGACTTGGCTGAGTTGCGAAGTGACTCGCGAAATATAGCCTAACACTTGACTCTTCAGCTTCCAGCATGTACTTCTCATGTGACTTTCGCGGGGTGCACCACTCAAGACAAGTTGCGAGATCAACTTCTTGAGCTATCTTCACCAATTTAATACTAAACCCATTACAATAAATCCCACAAATTACAAGGAAATAAACTAATGCAATTACAACACTTTTTGTCATGGAATAAAGCTAACACAAATGTTATGTGAAAAACCATAACTTAATAATCTCCCCTTTGGTTATTTCGTGACAAAAAACTTAAACGTGAGTTTGGGAACAATGACAAAACTCACTCACACCTAAATCTAAAACTTGTGATTAACTTGGAACACAATACCTGTAACCTGAAACACTTACACAAAACACATTAAACTCTTAAGGTAAAGCAAGTAATAAAAGGACAAGTATAATGTAACAAGTAAAATGCGATCAAGTAAACAAAAGATATAAGAACATATAGCATAACTTGATCAAACATGAATAGTCATTAAGAAATGACCACAACGAACATTTAACAAGTAAATGATCATTCGAAAACGCAAGCAATTAATTGCATGTCCAACAAACATATGATGCATTAAAGAAACTAAGGTAAGAAGCAATAGATAACTAAAAGCATCAAGAAATAGCTATAAAAACAAAGGTGCACATAGTACTAAAGTAAACTAGAGTACTGAAAACTTTAAAGTAAAGCACTACAATAGAAACATATTAGGCAAAACATATATTAGAACTTCTAAGTTGTGTGGCTGTAGGTTAGCTTCCTTCTTTTGAATCAACTGTGCTCTCCCTTTCTATATGCGCTCCCCCTTACTCTGTGATACTCTCCCCCTTACTTTATGGTATATTCACATTAAGCTTTCTCCCCCTTTTTGGCATGAATAGCTAAAGGTCCACCTCAAGCTTACGTTGAATCTCATCCAACTATGTCTCAATGGTGGTCAAGTGAAGTTGAACTTGATTATTATAAGAATACATGATATTTGCAAGTCTAGAAATGTGTTCATGTAGACCTTCCATCAAAGTCACCATCCTATCCACGTGAGGAGTAGATGATCCAAGCTAAGAGTAAGTACTGGAAGGTTGAGGCTTTGGAGTTTAAGGAGGAGATTCCTCAGGAAGTTTGGAGACCCTAGGAGCAGCTGAGCTTTTCCCAGTGGGAGAGGCTTGAGAGGAGGATCCACTTTTTGGAGGCTTGGAGGGGATCTTCTTTGCCCTTTCAACAGAGGAGTGAACCTTGTTGCTCTAGTGAGAATACAAGAAAATCGGACCTTGACGAGGCAAGACCGTTACATCTTTAGGAGGATGGATGCCCTTGAGAGTCATGATCTTCATGATTAGGCTATAGAAAGGTAGACATGTCCTTGTAGTTGATTGCCCAGTAGTTCTTCCCAAAATCTGAAAGATGTGAGCATAAATGTCGATTTGAGCTCCATTAATGAGATCATATAGGAATTTGGCTCTTCCAAGGTTAATGAAACCCGTGTTGGTCAAAGGATACAAGTTTGAATGCATAATCATATAGGAATTTGTCTTTTCCATGAACCCAACATTTCAGTTCAACTTTAGTGAACCATGCGTTGGAGTAGAATTCTTTTTGTTAACTCTTCAATAGGATCTTTAGAGCCACTAAACAAGCTAGCCCAATCTTTGTCAGCAAAGATTTTAGGGATAAAAGTTGATCCCAATGTATCAAACCTCACAAGCCTTTCTACCACAGTTAGAGGATTCTTGAAAGTGTTGTTGAAGGATTGAGAGTCCAGAAGAGTCTTGAATCTCTTGTTATCAAAGTTCGCCGACGATTGGCAAGTCCTCTTTGATATCAAAGATGATGTGAGATCAATTAAAGGTTCTTTAACGCGTGAAGACTGATGAGGCATTTGCAAAATAGCCATACAAGCACAAACCATACACAAAAATCGTAACAAACTTGATTAGATACAAATTAGTCCAAACACAAGCACAAATAGAAGAAAATGCCCTAAAATAAGATCAAACGATCATAAGAAAGAAACATGAACATGTTATATGTGCTAAAAGGTCTAAAAAGACTTAACTAGCATGAATGTATGAAAAACATGTCAAGTGATAAGGTGTGTGCATCAAGGGTGCATCAAGTATGCATGTGCAATGCATGAGCAAGTACTCATTGGGCAAAGTGTGTAAAACACACAACCAATGATAAAAAACTGTTAAACATGAATAAAAATAGTAAACCCCAAAATTTGGTACTAATCGGAGTCCAAAAGAGTAAAAAAATATCATAGAGGCATTTAATTAAACACTTAGTATGCACATACAATACACATGATGAACAATGCATGAACATGTGAAAAACTTGCCAAAATACATATTAGAATGCCACATGGGGCCAACATAATCAATAATAAATGAAATGGGACTAAGCTCAATCAACAAAATGGAAAAATTTTGCAAAAATTAAGTTATCCAAACCCAAACACACAAATAAACCCAACCCTAGATTTTAAGAAATCCCGAACAAAATCAATGGATTTGAAAGATGAAAAAGGTTAGAAATTACCATAATGAAGTCTTAGAGATGAAATCCAATGAAGTTTGATTAAGTTTTGAAGGAAAATGTGAGTTTTTGTGCGTGGGAGTCACGGAGTGCAAAAAGACAAGGATTTTGAAACAAGACTGTTGGCTAGATATTCATGACAAGTTTGAAAATCTATTTACAAGAATCAAACATAAATTTCTAGATATTGCTCACACTTAAAATGTGTATACATAACAAGCTAAGCTCGTAAATGCACTACGCCATTATGAAGGTACTAGGCTAAACTCAATATGTGATATGACACAACACAAGCGATCAAACTTTTTGACATTTTATACTTTTTATGAGTTTTTGGATTTTTTTTACTCATTCAAAACAAAGCCGTAAAGTAAGACCAACAAAACAAAGCAAACAAAGCAAACAAATCAAAAACATTTAAAGAAACATGCTAGGAAGGAAGCATTGAAGCAAGAAGAATACATATGACATGATGCATGAAACTACGACCATAATACATTGGAAGTATTAATGCATGGACATAGTAAAAAATCATGCATGATTACCCTTCTCTACCCATACCACACGGGTGCGATCAAACTTTTTGACATTTTATACTTTTTATGAGTTTTTGGATTTTTTTTACTCATTCAAAACAAAGCCATAAAGTAAGACCAACAAAACAAAGCAAACAAAGCAAACAAATCAAAAACATTTAAAGAAACATGCTACGAAGGAAGCATTGAAGCAAGAAGAATACATATGACATGATGCATGAAACTACAACCATAATACATTGGAAGTATTAATGCATGGACATAGTAAAAAATCATGCATGATTACCCTTCTCTACCCATACCACACGGGTGCTTTAGGTGAGGTCCTCAGACGGAGGGGTACGACCAACATAACTCTTAAATCTCAAGGTGAAGCTAGCTAGGCATGATGGGAGTTTCTTAAGCATTTCCATGACATCTCCAATGAGTTTACCATCATTTTCTCCCTTAGCTTGCTTTCCTCTTGGCATTCTTCTTGCATTTCCTTGAGCGTCTAGAAAACCAACTCTTTTAAGAGCATGAAGCTTGAAGCAATTTGGTCTATTATGCCCTTAAATGCCACAATGATGACAAAAATGCTTCACTTGTGGTCCACTTTGATTCTTAGGAAATGACTTCCCTTTTGCCTTTGATTTTGGCCCAATGTCCTTCTTCTCAACAATAGAGATCTCAATCTTGGCATTCTCTACATCCTTTCCCAATACAAACTTCATCTCCCTTTTTGGTTCGCCATTCAAACTACCTTAACTTGTGTGGTCCAATCCGGCTTTGTTCGTGGAAGGCTTTTGAGATGAAAGTACACTATTAAGCCTCTTGGTTGTGATGCACTTCAATTTAACATTGGCTTGAATCACTTCAAGTTTGAGAAACTTGATCTTTGAGTAAGCATTCAGTAACTCCTTTTTCAACCCTTTAACTTCAGACTTGGCATCCTTATGTTGTGCAAGAGTGGATTTATGTTCTTCTTCAATTTTCTTTATCTTCTTGACTGCACTTTTAGCAACTTTAGCATATTTGCCACAATCTTCAAGCAATGCTTCGTACACATCTTGAAGTTTCTTATCACCTTTATTGAGGTTCACATCTTTATCATCCGAAACTTCATCTTCTTCAACCTCAGAGTGAACTCCAAGTTCTTCAACCAAATCACTCAATTCATCTTTGGAATCAACCGAGGTAATTGTCATAAATGCTAAATAATTACCATCACCATCACATTCTTCTTCTGAATCAGAATTTGAGCTTTCCGAATCACTAAGGGTAGTTGTTAACACTTTACCCTTTCCTTTCAAATAGTTCAGACACTTCTTCTTCAAATGCCTATGATCATTACATTCATAGCGAACAATCCCTTGAGGTATTGATGAGTCTTTTACATCTTTCTTTTTGAAGTCTCTTTTGTCATTCTTGGAGGATGAGAATTCTCCTTTGCCAAATGGCTTCCCGTTGTTCTTCATCTTTATAAACTTTCGGAAGTTCTTTGCAGGATATGCCACCTCTTTCTCAACATCATCCTCATCCGAGGAATCACCGATTCTCTCATTTATGGTTTAGAGAGCAAGTGATTTACTAGACTTATGAGAGAGAAATTAGAGCTCATAAGTTTGAAGGGAGCCAACAAGCTCTTGGATCTTAATCTCATCCAAGTCTTTACTTTTCTCAATGGCGGTGACTTTGGCTCAGAAGCTTTTGGGTAAGGATTTTAAGACTTTCCTTAAGCTTGGCAATGACAATCTCATTGAGTATCCCATAGAATGAGTCGAATGACTCATCTTCACTTATCTTCACTTCCTCAAATCAGGTAGTGAGCATTTGCAATTTGGTGTCCTTAACCTTTTTGGTTTCCTTGTTGGTAGTCTCAAGGATAGTCCATGCCTCTTTAGCGGTCTTCACATGAGAGGTCCTGTGAAATTCGTTAGTAGAAACACCACAAAAGATTGCATTAATAGTTAGAGCATTCTTGAAATTGTTGTTGAAGGATTGAGAGTACATAAGAGTCTTGAATCTCTTGTTATCAAAGTTCGCCGATGATTGGCGAGTCCTCTTTGATATTGGAGATGATGTGAGATCAATCAAAGGTTCTTTACCACATGAAGATAGATGAGGCATCTACAAAATAGCCACACAAGCACAAACCATACACAAAAATGGTAACAAACTTGATTAGATACAAGTTAGTCCAATTACAAGCAAAAATAGAAGAAAATGCCCTAAAATAAGATCAAACGATCATAAGAAAGTCACATGAACATGTTATAAGTGCTAAAAGGTTTAAAAAGACTTAACTAGCATGAATGTATGCAAAACATGTCAAGTGATAGGGTGTGTGCATCAAGTGTTCATGTGCAATGCATAATCAATGCATGAGTAAGCACTCATAAGGAAAAGTGTATAAAACACACAACCAATGATCAAAACATGTTAAACATGAATAAAAATGGCAAACCCCAAAGTTTGGTACTCATCGGATTCCAAAAGAGTAAAAAAATACCATAAAGGCATTTAATCAAACACCTAATATGCACACACTATACACATATGATGAACAAGGCAAGAACATGTGAAAAACTTGCCAAAATACATGTTAAAATGCCACATGGGGCCAACACAATCAACAATAAACAAAATGGGACTAAGCCCAGTTAACAAAATGGAAAAATTTTGCTAAAATTAAGTTTTCCCAACCCAAACACACAAATAAACCCAACCCTAGGTTTTAAGAAATTTAAGACAAAATCAATGAATTTGAAAAATAAAAAAGGTTAGAAATTACCTTAATGAAGTCTTAGAGATGAAATCCAATGAAGTTTGGTTGAGTTTTAAAGGAAAATGTGAGTTTTTGTGTGTGGGAGTTGCGGAGTGCAAAAAGACAAGGATTTTGAAAATTAACATTTCGAGCCCTTTAAAAACTGTCTTTTTCTACATTTTGCGAGTCAGTGACTCGCAAGCTAGTCACGAGCCTACTCGCGAAATGTGTAGATGCATAGGGCAGAATCTCGTGGGTCAAGTCTAAGTCACGAAGCACAAGGATTTTGAAAATTGACATTTCGAGCCCTTTAAAAACTGTCTTTTTCTACATTTTGTGAGTTAGTGACTCACAAGCCAGTCACGAGCCTACTCACGAAATGTGCAGAAGCATAGGGTAGAATCTCGTGGGTCAAGTCTAAGTCGCGAAGCACTCACGAGGGACTCATGAAACTTTTTGCCTGTAATTTTTAAGAAATTAAAATTTCTTAAGAATTTTGAAAGCATACGCGAAATGGCCAAAAACATAGTTTTTCAACACAAAAAATTTGACATTTGACATTTTTTAGAAAAACTTTAAGAACCCTAGTAAAATAAACACATGAAACACTAAAAAATCTTTTTGGGTTTGATCATCAAGCAATTGAGCATACACAAATCACATTTGAACACATACAATCAAATAAAATAGGCATTCATTGAACAATAGACTTGTGTGTTGTGTGTGGGTATCAAGTATGAACTAGTACATAGTCTAGTATGAAGTTTCAATGATCAATTCAATCAAGTCATACACAAATAGTACGAAGTCAAGTGACCAATATCATTAGTGGTAATGAACATATATAACCCCTTACTAAAGTGTTTGCATAGAATGAAAGCTTTTCATTTGGCTTCCATGTTTCATATTTTTTTATCAATACAACTCAATTTTTGAGCAACGATGCCATGAAATTATTTATATTTCTTTGAAGAATAAACCTTTGGCTTTGGCATTATACATTTTGAATACATTTTGATCCACGTTTTCCAAGTCAAACTCATTTTCAAAACAAGGCTTTTTCAGCTTTTTCTCTTTTTAGAGATTGATGTTTGAAGAGTTTTTTGACATAAAAATAAATTTGAGAAGATATATAGGATCAAGCTTACGCATGTATCAAGATCAAACATGACTATTGGCTAGATATTCATGACAAACTTGAAGATCTATTTACAACAATCAAAGATAGGTTTCTAGATATTTCTCACACTTAAAATGTGCATACATAACAAGCTAAACTCATAAATACACTACGCTATTAGTACGAAGATACTACGCCAAACTCAACATGTGATATGACACAACACAAGCGATCAAACTTTTTGAGATTTTACACTTTTTATGAGTTTTTGGAATTTTGAGAAAAACTTTAAGAACCCTAGTGACAAAAATCACTTCTAGAAACACATGAAACACTAAAAAATCTTTTTAGGTTTGATCATCAAGCAATTGAGCATGCACAAATCACATTTGAACATGTACAATCGCACAAATAAAATAGGCATTCGTTGAACAATAGATTTGTGTGTTGTGTGTGGAAATCAAGTATGAATTAGTCCATAGTCTAGTATAAAGTTTCAATGATCAATTCAATCAAGTCATACACAAATAGCACAAAGTCAAGTGACCCATTTCACTAGTGAAAATGAGCATATATGATCCCTCACTAAAGTGTTTACATAGAATGAAAGCTTTTCATTTGGCTTCCATGCTTCATATTTTTTGATCAATACAACTCAATTTTTGAGCAACAATGCCATGAAATTATTTATATTTCTTTGAAGAATAAACCTTTGGCTTTGACATCATACATTTTGAATACATTTTGATCCACCATTTCCTAGTCAAACTCATTTTCAAAACAACGCTTTTTCAGCATTTTCTCTTTTTAGAGATTGATGTTTGAAGAGTCTTTTGACATAAAAATAAATGTGAGGAGATATATAGGATCAAGCCTACGCATGTATCTTGATCAAACATGACTATTGTCTAGATATTTATAACAAGTTTGAATATTTATTTACAACAATCAAAGATAGGTTTCTGGATATTTCTCACACTTAAAATATGCATACATAACAAGTTAAGCTCATAAATACACTACGCCATTAGTACGAAGGTACTAGGCCAAACTCAACATATGATATGACACAACACAAGCGATCAAACTTTTTGAGATTTTATACTTTTTATGAGTTTTTGGATTTTTTTTTACTCACTCAAAACAAAGCAATAAAGTAAGATCAACAAAACAAAGCAAACAAAACAAAAATAGTAAAAGAAACATGGTAGGAAGGAAGCATTGAAGTAAGAAGAATACATACGACATGATGCATAAAACTACGACTCAAATACATTAGAAGCATTAATGCATGGATATAGTGAATAATCATGCATGAGTACCCTTCTTTATTCACACCACATTAGGGCTTTAGGTGAGGTCCTTAGATAGAGAGGTATGACTAACATAACTCTCAAACCTCGGGGTGAAACTAACTAGGCAAGATGAGATGTTCTTAAGAATTTCTATGACATCTCCAATGAGTTGACTATCATTTTCTCCCTTAATTTGATTTCCTCTTGGCATTCTTCTTTTATTTCCTTGAGCATGCAGAGAATCAGCCCTTTTGAGAGTATAAGCTTGAAGCAATTTGGTCTTTTGTGCCCTTGAATGCCAAAATGATGATAAAAATGCTTCAATTGAGGTCCCCTTTGATTCTTAGGCAATGACTTCCCTTTTGCCTTTGATTTTGGCCTAATGTCCTTCTTCTCAATGATAAGGATCTCAATCTTGGGCTTCTCTAGATCCTTTGCCAATACAAAATTCATCTCCCTTCTTAGTTCACCACTTGAACTTCCTTCACCGGTGTAGCCTAATCCGGTTTTATCCGTGGAAGGCTTTTGAGATGAAAGTACACTATCAAGCTTCTTGGTTGTGATGTGCTCCACTTTGACATTGGCTTGAATCACTTTAAGTTTAAGAAACTTGATCTTTGAGTAAGCATTTAGCAGCTCCTCTTTCAACTCTTCAACATCACACTTGGCATCTTTAAGTTGTGTAAGAGTAGATTTGTGTTCTTCTTCAATTTTCTTCATCTTCTTGACTGCACTCTTAGCAACTTTAGTATATTTGCCACAATCCTCAAGCAATGCTTTGTACACATCTTGAAGTTTCTTATCACCTTCATTAAGGTACACATCCTCATCATCTGAAACTTCATATTCTTTAACGTCAGAGTGAACTTCAAGTTCTTCAACCAAATCACTCAATTCATTTTTGGAATTAATCAATGTAATTGCCATAAATGTTAAATAATTACCATCACCATCACATTCTTCTTTTGAATTAGAATTTGAACTCTTTGAGTTTGAACTCTCTGAGTCACTAAGAGTAGTTGTTAACACTTTACATTTTCCTCTCAAATAGTTCTGACACTCCTTCTTTAAATACCTATGACCATTGCATTTATAGCAAACAATCCCTTGGGGTTGTGATGAGTCTTTTACATCCTTCTTGTTGAAGTCCTTTTTGTCATTCTTGGATGATGAGAATTTCCCTTTGCCAAATGGCTTCCCATTACTCTTCATCTTTAGAAACTTTCGAAAGTTTTTTGCAAGATATGCCACCTCTTTCTCAACATCATCCTCATTCGAGGAATCAACAGTTCTCTCATTTATTATTTTGAGAGCAAGTGATTTGGTAGACATGTGAGAGGGCAATCTGAGCTCATAAGTTTGAATGGAGCCAACAAGCTCTTGGATCTTATTGAGAGAAAGTTGTTAGATTCCTCACTAGATAGAGGTTGATGAGCATAATATATGCTAGTGTCCTCATAGTAGGAGAGAAGTTGGTAGTGAGTAAGGACTGTCTCTTCCATTCTCCCTTTAGATTTGGAGCTATTACCGATACCGATGTTGTCCTCTTGTCATAAGGAAGAGAAGACTCTGGGATCACTGGTCTA
Organism: Quercus suber; assembly: GCF_002906115.3. NCBI lineage: Eukaryota > Viridiplantae > Streptophyta > Magnoliopsida > Fagales > Fagaceae > Quercus > Quercus suber. The sequence goes on from NW_027070178.1 coordinate 323,859, forward strand.
ATCTGTAGGAAGTTCTAGATTGGCATGGTTGAGACAGTGAACTCCTTCCCTCTCACCTAACAGTTGAGGTGATCTCCCTCCACAATGGCATTCGAGAAGAACTCCCGAATTAGGATATGATGATCATCCACTAAGCATGTGAGAAGAGGAGCCTAAGTGCGGTCTTTGAACACATCAGGAATGAAAGTGCCTTCAAGAGACCCAAAAGCCACCTCTCTAGACAATAATGACTGCATCCTTATAAAACTCTGAGAAGGCCTCAAATGCATCTCTATCTCAGAAGCAATGCTCTTCATATCGTTGAAGTTTAAGAGGTTTCTTGGCAGTGGTTTTCTTGTGAGGAGACATTTACAAAAGAAACAAACACAAACCATACACAAAAATGGAAACAAACTTTATTAAATACAAGTTAGTTCAAAAACAAGTAACCAACTCTTAAACTAAGTAAAAGAGCATACAGTAGGACACAAGACATGAAAACAATACTAGAAGTCTAATTAGACAAAGAGCATTACAATATGCATGACATGTCACTTGTGATAGGGTGCGTGCATCAAGTGTGCATGTGCAATGCATGACCAATGCATGAATAAGCACTCATAAGGAAAAGTGTGTAAAACACACAAGCAATAGTAGAAATATGTTACAATAAAGTAAACATGGCAAACCCCAAAGTTTGGTACTTATTGAAGTCCAAACGAGTGCAAAAATGCCTAAGGAGCATTTCATCAAACACTTAGCATCCATGAACTAACCCTATATGATGATCAATGCATGAACATGATGAAATATACCTTAAATACATGTTCAAATGCCACATTGGGCCAACATAATCAACAACAAACAAAATGGGACTAAGCCCAACCAACAAAATTAAAAATTTTTTGCAAGAAATGAAGTTTTCCAAACCTAACACAAAAAAAAAAAAAAAAAAATCCCCAACCATAGGTTTTAGGAAATCTAAGACAAAATTAAGGAATTGAAAGATTAAAAGAGATTAGAAATACCTTGGAGAAGTCTTAAAGTAGAAATCCAAGAGGGTTTTGATGAGTTTTGGAAGGAAATTTGAGTTTTGGAGGGTGGGAGTCGTAGAGTGAAAAAAGGCAAGGTATTTTGGAAACTAAAATTTCGTGCCTTTAAAAAATGTCTTTTCTTCATTTCGTGAGTCAGTGACTCGCAAACTAGTCGCGAGCCTACTCGCGAAATGTGTAGATGCACCAGGTAGATTTTCACGGGTCAAGTGTGAGTCACAAACCACTCTCTGCCTGAAATTTTTAAGCAACTAGAATTTCGTGAATTGAGACCACTCGCGAAGGCAGTCGTGAAATGGCCAAACACAAAGTTTTTCAACACAAAGAATTTGACAAAATGAGAAAAACTTTCAAGACCAAAGTGACAAAAAATCACTTCCAGAAACAAATAAAATATCCAAAAATCTTTTTGAGTTTGATCATCAAGCAATTGAGCATACACACATCACATTTGAACACGTATAATCACACAAATGAAATAGATATTCATTGAACATTGGACTTGTGTGTTGTGTGTGGGTATCAAGTATAAATTAGTACATAGTCTAGTATGAAATTTCAATGATCAATTCAATCAAGTAATACACAAATAGCACGAAATCAAGTGACCTATCTCACTAGTAGAAATGAACATATATGACTCCTCACCAAAGTGTTTACAATGATTGAAAGCTTTTCATTTGGTTTCCATTTTCATACTTTTTGATCAATACAACTCAATTTTTGAGTAACGATGTCATGAAAGTTTTGATATTTCTTTGAAGAATAGGCCTTTGGCTTTGGCATCATAGATTTTGAACACATTTTTGCTCCACCTTTTCCTAGTCAAACTAGTTTTCGAAGCAAAATTTTTTCAGCTCTTTCTCCTTTTAGAGATTGATGTTTGAAGAGCTTTTGGACATAAAAAATAAATGTGAGGAGATATATAGGATTAAGTCTACGCATGTATCAAGATCAATCCAGACTATTTGCTAGACATTCATGACAAGCTTGAAAATCTATTTACAATAATTAAACATAAATTTCTAAATTTCACTTATACTTAATATGTGCATACATAACAAGCTAAACTCGTAAATACACTACGCCATTAGTATGAAGGTACTAGGCCAAAGTTAACATGTGATATGACACAACATAAGCGATTAAACCTTTTGAGATTTTTTACTTTTTATGAGTTTGTGTATTTTTACTCACTCAAAACAAAGCAATAAAGTAAGATCAACAAACAAAGCAACTAATTAAACAAAAAGCATTAAAAGAAACATCATAATGAATGAGTGACCCTATTTACATGAATGAACTAATGATAGAAATGTGAGAGTCACATCAAAGAGATGAGTCAAGGAATGATATCAACACTGATGGTCTTACGAAGAGACTCAAATCGAGGACCATTAAGGGGTTTAGTAAAGATGTCAGCTTTTTGATTTTCGATGTTGATGAATTCCAACCATTCCACTTTCCCTTCCACCAAGTCACGAATGAAGTGGTATCAAATTTCGATATGTTTTGACATTGAGTGTTGAATAGGATTCCTGGTGTCTTGTGAAATCTCATAATCATGAAGAAGTTTCTTTATCCATAAGAGTTGGGCATAACAACTACCCGTAACAATGTACTCAGTTTCAGTAGTCGATAATGACATTGAGTTTTGCTTCTTGCTTATCCATGACACCAAATTGTTTTCAAAATAAAAACATCCTCCCGAGATACTTTTTCTATTATCAACACATCCAGCCCAATTAGTATCCGAGTAACTAGGTAGGCAATCATTTGAATCTCTTGAGTACTGAATACCATAGTTGGATGTTCCATTGACATATCAAATGATTCTTTTAACTGCCATCATATGAGACTCCTTTGGTGCTGCTTGAAATCATGCACAGACTCCAATACTAAAGGATATTTCTATTCTACTTACGGTGAGATACGAGAGGCTGCTAATAATGCTCTTATATAGGGTTGGATCAACTACCACACCAGCTAGATCTGAGCTAAGTTTGGCATAAGAGCTCATTAGAGTGGATGCATATTTCTTTGAGTCCAATCCAAATCACTTGACTAGATTTTTAGCGTACTTCTCTTGAGATATGAAAATCCCATCTTTTTGTTGCTTCACTTGAAGACCAAGGAAATAGTTTAGCTCACCCACCATGCTCATTTCCAATTCTTTCTTCATTTCTTCCGAAAATTCTTAAGCGAGTGCATCAATTGATGAATCAAACACAATGTCATCAACATAAACTTGAGCTACAAGAAGAGATTTCTCATCTCGTTTGACAAAGAGAGTTTAGTCGGTATAACCTCTTTTGAAACCACGATCCAAAAGATATGTCATTAAACGATCATACCATGCCTTTGGTGCTTGCTTCAAACCATATAGAGCCTTCGTCAATCGTAGAACATGGTCCGGAAAATAAGGATCTTGAAACCCTTTTGGTTGTTCCACAAATACTTCTTCTTGGAGAAGCCCATTTAAAAATGCACTTTTCACATCCATTTGGTAAAGCTTGAAATTCATAATACAAGCTATGGATAGAAGAATCCAAATGGACTCAAGTCTTGCTACCAAAACAAACGACTCATCAAAATTTATACCTTCAACTTAATTATATCCTTAAGCTACTAATCTCGATTTGTTTCTCACAACCTCACTATCCTCATCGGTCTTGTTCTTGAAGGTCCATTTAGTACCAATCATATGAGTGTCTTTTGGTCTTAGGACCAATTCCCACACATCGTTCCTAACAAATTGATGTAGTTCTTAGTGCATGGAATCTATCTAATTTTCATCTTGTAAAACTTCTTCCACCTTCTTCGGTTCAAATTGGGCAAGATAACAGTGATAAGTCACGTTATTTACACTGTAGCTAGGTCCTCTTCTCAAACGAAGGCACTTATCCCAATCTCCAATTATATTTCTTTTCGAATTATTTAAACCCACTCTTGACAATGGTTTTATTGATGTATAAAGCTTATCATCATGGGATATTGGAGGTTGCACTTCCGGTGGAGTGAGCAGACTTTATGGCACTTGGGATGACCTAGTTTCTGTTCTTGGGACTAGTTTCCTTTTCCGATGATTATTTTTCAACATCACTATTTTGAGAGAAATTGCCATCATCATCATTCTTCTTAAGGCTTGAAGCATCTCCACTTTCTTCAACACTTTTTTCGGAATGGCATCATCTATGACCACATTTATTGACTCCATAACTGTCTTGGTTCTTGTGTTGTAAACTCTATATGCTCCGCTATTCATGGAGTACCCAAGAAAAATTTCTTCATCACTTTTGGCATCAAACTTCCCATGATTTTCTCTATCATTGAGAATGAAACATTTGCTACCAAATATCCAGAAGTATTTCACTTTAGGCTTCTTTTCATTCCAGATCTCATAAGATGTTTTCTTGGTACCCATTCGAAAGAAGATTCTATTCCCAATACGACATGATGTGTTCATGGCTTCACCCCAAAACTTTTGAGGGATATCCTTGTTGAAAAGCATTACCCTTGCCATTTCTTGTATAACGTGATTCTTCCTTTCAATTTTTTTAAGGTGTCTTTGGAGCCAAAAATCCTTCTTTATTCCAGTTTCATTGCAAAATGCTTTAAACTTTGCATTCTCAAATTCCTTCCCATTATCACTTTTTATTTTGATGGTGGGAGCCCCCTTGTCATTTTAAAGCCTCTTACAAAGTTTCCCCATCTTCTCACATGCTTTTGATTTTTCTCTAAGAAATTCCACCTGCGTATCTTGAAAAATCATCAACTACAACCATGATGTACCTCTTGCCACCCAAGCTTTCCATCCTTGTAGGACCCATTAGATCAAAATGAAGTAACTCTAAAGGTTGAGACGCAGCGATGACATTCACCTTAGGATGACTTGACTTGGTTTGTTTTCCCAAATCATTGATGCCATAGCTCCAACAAGTTGACTCGAGCACTTCGACATGACATATTTGATTTAATGGGTCCCACACCATAACAGTTATTGGTAGTTCTAAGTCCCTTCAACACTTGAACACCATCTTCACTAAGGAGGAGATACCCTTTCTTTGAGAACTGAACTAGAAAATCCTCATCACAAATTTAAGTGATGCTCAACAAGTTTGCCTTAAGACCCTTAATGTACAACACACCAGTCAACAATGGTAGTGTCAGAATTTCAATCGTTCCTTTTCCAAGAACTTGAGAATGACTACCGTCTCTAAACATGACATATCCGTCTTCCTTTTCTTTAAGACTCTTGAAGAGAGATTTATCACTTGTCAAATGCCTTGAGCATCCACCATCAAGATACCATAAACACGAGTTAAACACTTTCAATGCGGTATGTACAAAAAGGCAAGCATGAGATAAGCATTCTTGATTTTCAAAACTAGATTCATCTTCCTTTTTATTGTGATCGGATGAGTGAATTTTTCCTTTCAAACTAACAAGCTTATCACACAAGTGTCTATTCCTTCTCTTATATATTTCAATCAAGGAATTTGACTCACGCAAACTATTATGAAGCATATGATTCCTACATTAAGCATTTTAGGATGTGTAAGAAGATTCTAGCATGTATCTTCAATTTTAATAACTCTATAAGTTCATTACTTGGACAATCTCCAAAGATGCTGATCGAGTCATTATCACAAACACATGAACCACAATTCATGTTAGATTTTTCCATTTCCATTTCCATAGCAAGGAGGGTCTAGGATCACATAAAGATAATGAAATCCAAAAAGTGTATCTGCTTTGATACCAATTGAAGAACAATTAGTGTGAAAATACTAATGCTTGTTTAGACCCCAAATTTAAATTACGGCTTAATTGCTTTTATTCTAACTTATCTAAGTGCGGAACAAGAGCAAATAAAGTGCAATAAACTGGAACATTACTCTAAAGTAAAAGCAAGTATAATAAGCAATAAATGTAAAGCTTAAAGAGTAGAGAAAAGAGATGCAAATACAAAATAACATCGAGACGTGTTATTGAAGAGGAAATTAAAGTACTTAGCAAAAAATCTCTCCACAGCACTCCAAGCTGAAATCAATCCATTAGTGAATATGTTGGAGTACACAAATATCAAAAAGACCCTCCAAGCCTAATATACCCAATGTACTTGAGCACTCCAAGCTCCAGCTACTAATGGACTTCTCGGAGTCTTGTCTTCACTAGTAATTTGGATCCCGCAATTCTGCCAGATTGCATCTGCCACTTAATGGCCCTTCCAATGCTTCCTATAGGCACCAAAACTTCTCTCAACACTGGGAATGGGCAAGGTAATTGTTCGGGTTAAGAACCTCTCAAGGATGTGTAGTTGGAAAGGTAGGAGTAAATGGAAACTCTAGAGAAATGATGTAAAGGATTATGGGTAAACAATCTCTAACTCTCAAGTGTTTGCCTAGGGTTTTCTCTCTCAAAAGTTTCTTGTGAATACGCATTCGGCATGTTACATTTCGTGGGTAATGAGGGTGTATATAGTGTTGGTAAAGAAATAAGAAAAGACACACTCAAAAATAATCAGGTAGAGAGTTTCGTGAGTCACTCATGACTTGGCCTGAGTCGCGAATGACTCGTGAAATCCAACTTGTCAAAGACTCTTCAAATTCCAGCATGTGCTTTTCATGTGGCTTGTTTTGCGGGTTAGCAGTCGCGGGCTAGTCGCAAGCTAGTCGCGAAATCCTCATCTTCACAAGTTCATCACCAAACTCTCATGCACAACCCTTACATTAAATCCCACAAAAATACAGGGAAATGATTTAACAACATTATAATCAAATTTGACATGAAATTAATGCCAACATAAAACATTGTTGTAAATCATAACTTTACAACGACCTTTTAGGAGAGAAAAAAATTGATTGGCATTTTTGTGACGTTGTTATAATTGGATTGCAAGACCTCTTAGTGGTTAACTAAGTTGGTTTATTTATTTATTTATTTTTAGAGAAAGGCCTATTATACTTGAAAGAATTGTTTTTCACCTGGACTCTTAAGTTTCTTTTTTTCTCAAGCTTTTAGTTTAAATATGAGACTGTCAGTACAAGTGACAATGTAGCACATACCTCTGACCAAAAAATATATATCTATTTTGAAAATTTCATCAACTATTTCCCTTTCTAAGAGAGGGAAATAATCCTATGTGTCAACACCTCGTAGCTGTTCGACCACCCATCGTGGTGACACTCACACGCTTCTCCTTTACAGGAGGAAGGGGTATGCATGTGCATACAAACCTTAGAGCTCGGGTGTTGTGGAGGAATGTTGTACCTTGGGTGTATGACTGGAATATGAGTTGATTTTAAGGAAATGACCAAGGTTAAGTGAAGTTGCCACCAATCTTTGGGTTTTTTTTTCTAAGGTGTGATTGCTCACCTAACTCTATTTGATTTTATTACCGATCTTAGGCTGAGAAAAATGTCGTTTTACCTAATTTAATGCAGATGGGAAAATAATCTTGATTCTTAAGTTCGGAAGAAATGACCAAGGGTAAGTGAAGTCACCACCAATCATTGGGTTTTTATTTTTTTATTTTTTTATTTTTTTTTAAAGTGTTGTTGCTCACTTGACTCTATTTGATTTTATTACCGATCTTAGGTTGAGAAAATTGTCGTTTTACCTAATTTAATGCAAATGGGAAAAAAAATCTTGATTCTTAAGTTTGGAAGTCTAGTTCCGTGTGGAGAGGGTGTTAGGCACCCCACAATGCCTGTCTATAGACAGTCCTTTGTTTTGATAAAATCATAATTTAAGGACATTAACAATTGAAAATTAGCTTTCGGGGCTTTAAGTGAACCAGGTTTTGAAGTTTGGATTCAGAAAGGGTGTGGTCTCAATTGATGCTTCCCAAGTGTGTTTGGAATCGTTGCCAAATTTCCACGGCGAAAATGTGGCAGAAATTCAGTAGCACTTTGCCTCAGGAGTGTTATAGCACACAAAACACTATTCTCACCGAGCTTTCGTCGCGAGAATATGGCAATAGGGATGCCTTATTTTCATAGTGAAAATTTGGCAGAGTTTCACGTTTGTTGTGCTATAGCGCACCGGTAGGGTTTCATGCCTGTTTATATGGCGTGTGCCAACATGCTCATGCCAGGATGAGTCGGACCCCCTCAAAGCATTAAGTACGTTAATACGTGTCACATACATGGGGAAACCGATGTCACTTGGTGACATGGATCAGAACGGTCACATTGCAGCAACTATGCACACAGTATGACATGAATATGCACCTACAGTAATTGCCTTGAGCACATACTCATGTCACAAGGTCCAAAGCACTTATAGCTAGAATGGGTCACTCATGTAGCCACGAGAGTTCATCATACAAAGTGCACGATCACCCACACATGCGTAGACATATATATATATATATATATACACATCATGCACAATTCTATCACACAAAGCAAGAAAGTAAAATAGACATTGCCAACGTTCCAAAGATATGGCCCAGCAAGGTATAGGAAGTGTAAAACAGACATTTCCATACCTAGGGAACGTGGCTCAAGCAAAGAGCAGGAAAAGCAAAGGGTACAAGTAGAGGGGGAACCCTAATACATACTCTAGAGAAGAAGCATAGAGAGAGAAAGGGAAAGAGAAAACCAGTCAGGATGGGCTAGGCCCCCTAATCTACTGAACATTGCCCTTTTTGGGCTTGCATCCTTGCCCTTTTTTTGCTTGCGCCTAGGAGGTCACACCCTTACT
>NW_027070179.1:0-20823 GCF_002906115.3 Quercus suber
GAAACTGGTGTCCTAGGATGTACTGTTTTTATCTTCGTATGTATAAAAGTTATAAGTTTCACATAAAAAAAAAAAAATTGCGAAGATATTAATTTTCTTTATTTTTAATTAAAAAAATTAAGGCGAAAAGTCACTTTTAGTCTCTACATTTTCAGGAGATTCCTATTTTAGTCCTACATTTTTTTTACCTGCTTTTAGTCCTATTCTGAAAAACGCCATCAATTTTAGTCCTTCCCGTCAGTGCCCTAACGGCAAAGTCCTAAGTGGCAGACGGAATGCATCGCTGGCACACTAGATGCTGACATCAGCATTAAAATAATATATAATATATTTTAGCATTTTAAAAATGCCACACATTTTTTAAAACGCGACGTCATTTTTAAAAAACAAAAATAATTTATGAATTTAAACTAAATGAAAAAGAAAGAAAAAAACAGAAATAAAAAAAAAATAATATAAATTGAGATCTAACTTTATTTTGAGTAAAGAACATACGAACAATAAACTTACTCATTGTTTTGTTTGCAATCAAACACAATATCAGCTGAAAACCTTTATTATCAAAATATTTTTTTTGAATACGGAAAAATAAGTAAATAAACCCAATCAGTGTTATCAAAAATTTAGTAACCAATTGTTCTTTCCCTGACATCAGAACCCAGAAATTATAAAAAAAAAAAAAAAAAAAAACTGAAGTTGTTCTTCGTGTTCTTCCTAAACCTATGATTTTCTTCAGAAACAAACACACACACAAAACCCATAAAAACAAACACTGCACGTTCTCTCCAAAAAACAAAAACACAAACAATCAAAACAAGAGCAAGGATACCCGATGAACAACAAAAACCCAGAAAATCAATCTGATCTGAGCAACACCAGAAAAATTTAGCCGATGCATTACTGATGGAAGTGATGTCGGTGGGGCATGAACGGACTTCAAATCTTTTGAGTGATGTGAGACTTCCAATCCTTCAGGAAGTGATTTGAGTTTGGGGCAATTGAAATTCTAAGGTTTTCAAGTACCGTAAGGTTGCCATTCTCTTCGGAAAGTGATATGAGATGGGGCAATTCAAAATTCGAAGATGTGATGTAAGGTTGAATACGACAAATTGACAAATTTTCCACCAATACTTGACTTTTTTCTATTTAAACATAATTGGGAAACAGATAAACAAATCTCCTTCAGACATAGCCTAGCACAACAATTTGGCTTAATTTAATGTGTTTTTCAAAAATTTGGAAGACCCATCAAAATATAACAACTTTACATACAACAATAATTGTAAATCGCTAAAACCTTCTTTTTAAACAGATTTCTCAGTAAAATACAAAGTACAAGAAAAAACAAGTTTTTACCTGGACAAGTCTCCCATGGTGAATGGTTAGCACCGCTTCCAACCCAAAATTTCAGTAACACTGTGTAAAATTTCAGTAACATATGGTGGTGAGAGAGAAGTGAGGTTTTGATAGTTTGAGTGGGTTGGTGCGAGTGGGGTTTGCGTTTGGTTTTAATAAGTGCATTGGATTTTTAAAAAGAAAAAAAAATTGGGGGGAGGCTTGAGGAGTTAGAGAGAGAGAGAGAGAGAATGGAATGGGAATGGGAATGGGATTTTTTCTGGGTTGTTGCTCAGATCAGATTAGGATTTCTGGTTTTTGTTGTTCATCCGGTATCCTTGCTCTTGTTCTGGATTTGTTTGTGTTTTTGTTTTTTTGGAGAGAATGTGGAGTTGTTTGTTTTTATGGGTTTTGTGTGTGTGTGTGTGTTTGTTTCTGAGAAAATTCTAGGTCTAGGAAGAACACGAAGAACAACTTCAGTTTTTTTTTTTTTTTTTTTTTTTTTTTTTTTTTTTTTTAATTTATGGGTTTCTGATGTCAGGGAAAGAACATGGGTTACTAAATTTTTGATAAACACTAACTGGGTTTATTTACTTATTTTTCCCGTATCAAAAAAATATTTTTGATAATAAAGGTTTCAGCTGATATTGTGTTTGGTTGCAAAAATAATGAGTAAGTTTATGTTATTTGTACGTTCTTACTCAAAATAAGCTAGATCTCAATTTATATTATTTTTGTTTTTATCTTTATTTTTTTTCATTTAGTTTAAAATTCATAAATTATTTTTTGTTTTTAAAAAATGAGTGGCATTTTTAAAATGCTAAATATATATTATATTATTATTTTAATGCGATGTCAGCATTTAGTGTGCCAGGCGATGCACTCCGTCTGACACCTAGGACTTTGCCGTTAGGGCACTGACGGAAAGGACTAAAATAGATGGCGTTTTTCAGAATAGGGACTAAAAGCGGTAAAATAAAATGTAGGGACTAAAATAAGAATCGCCTAAAAAGTGTAGGGACTAAAAGTGGCTTTTTCGCCAAAATTAATTGACATTAAAACTAAATTTAAGGATGACATTCGTAATGTGTGAATATATTGACAGGGAACATGTAATCATTTAGGAAAAAAAAGAAGAAGTTTTTCATGGATAATTGAAAAAGGCAGTAAAACCTAAAGGCAAAACAACTTATGTATATATGTATAACAGTAAAACTATGTATTTTATATTTCTAATAATGAAAAATTTCAAGGTTTATTTAAAAATGAAATAGTAAGCATCAAAAATACTTATTTATTAGGAATATTGAAGAACTCTAATGTGTATGATGTTTATAAATGTTGTTGCTATGTGAGTCGGGGTTACATCACTCAAAAAATAACATATATCATATGATGTTTAAATAATGCAATTAATATAAGATTGCATGTGCATTGATGTATTAAATAATGCATTAATATAAGATTGCATGTGCATTAGAGTCAAGAGAGAAAGTCATGTGCAAGCATATGCACATCCTAGGTTGGCTTTGGCATGGTCAAAACTCGTTTAAACTTTAAACCAAGTAGTGTACAAGTGGGTAAACAAAACAAAAAATTATTAAGGTTTATGCCATACAAATATAATAAGGGATTTCTCTCTCTCTCTCTCTCTCTCTCTCTCTCTTTTGTTTTTTTTGTTTTTTTTTTTTTTTTTTGTTTTTTTTGAGAAACATAAGGGATTTCTATATAAACAGCCTGATTGTTCTTCAAGGTTTACGTTTTATTAATTAATTAATTAATTATTTTATTTTTTTAAGAAATGCAAGGCTTATGATATCTTGAAAATGTAATATTACCACCGTGCACCCAAAACATGATAATCACTCCATAAAATACAAATTCTTGTGAGGTGGAGGAGAAAGAGTTGAAGTTTAAATCCTTAGATGGTACTAAAAATTTATGACTTTGCTAATGGACTTACGCCATGAGCTATGCATATAAGGGCTTCCGCAAGTTCAGCAGTGAGTTTGCTATAAGTACTTTAATTGGGATAGTGCCAGTTGTTTGCAAATGATCAATATGATTTTTCTTTGCAACTGCTCTCCGATCTAAGGGTGCCTATTGTTAATTTCCTTGCCATTGTATTTCTTTTTCTTTTCATTTTTTATCCTTTCTGTAATATTCTTCACTTCTTCTTATATGCCTTTGGCCATGTGAAAGAATATATATGAACTTGAGTCATAGCTAATGAAACTTGTGGATGTTGCTGCCTTCGTATGGATATATATGGAAGAAAGGATGAGCTGCAGAAAGGCATCAATATATTCATGGAATCATGAATTTGTATGTTGACATACATTCTGATTATTGATCCACTCTTAAGTGTGAATTTTAGAACAATGTGTCCAAAAACCTTAGGTAGTGGAGATTGGGACTCAGCACAGGCCCTTTGGAAACTTGGGCCACAAGGTTCTCCTACTTCAAGCATTAATGAGTGATATTGAAATAATAGTTACCGCCTAGGGTTTATAAATGTGTTTCTCTCATTATGACTTTCTCAATGGTTTTTTATTCACTCAAATCAAGGCTTAAAATAAACATTTTCAAGTCATTTTAGTGATACCGGCTTGACGTAGAATTTAGAAACCGATCCAATAGAGTCAAACCGAGCATTTAGCAAGCAGGCTAGGCCAAGTCAATAGACTTTGAATTTGAACCTTTAGGCTGTAGGGAACTAGGCTAATTGTCATTTTGCAAAGTCATGTCTTCTCACAATGCTCTTACAACCTATCATATTCTATCTTTTAAGGGCTGTGTATATTAAAAACTATCTATTACCCGCAATGTACACACATTTTAGTTCAAAAAATAAATTGTGTACGGTGTGTGCAATAAGGTGTGTGAAGTGAACTAATAATTACTCATCTATAATATTGAGTCATTTACCAGTTTGTATCTCTTCTTTTGTTCTAACCAATGCCTTTGGTATGAAACACTACAAGACCGTTCATGCATGTAGTTTGTCACCTATTTTCAGGAAGAAAAATGATATGACATGTCCTTTAGTTCTAAAAGGCCAAGATGTAAATGACACCCAATATTTTCTAATTTCGAAAACTACTTGCAGTTTAGATTAAATATTAAAAAGTTGTAATTTAGTAGTTTCGATTGAATCAGATCCAACCCATTTGGAACGGCTCTTGGGTCGGATTGACATAGTCCATAATTTGGACAATACATAATTTTTCTCTCTATTCTATCCTGTAGTGTGACTTCCACCCTAATTAGACTGCCATCCACATATGGGACCAACAACATCAATAACTTGCCACTACAAATCAACTAAATGTTGCTGACTATCGCTTGCTGTTGTCAACAACCACTTGAGGCCCATCAAAATATAGAAGCTTAAAATTACAAAAATGCTAATTATTATTACACGCGTTGAGTAACACATGTTGAGTAATACATTTCAGCTAAAATCTTTTTATCAAAACATGATTTTACAACTATAATTAAAATCATATTTTGAAAACATAATTTTTAACTATATCCCATATACACAATATGTAACTATCATCACTATTACAATCACCTTAAGCAACTTAAGGTCATAATTGCATTGAATTTTTCTAAATCAACTATATGCAAAAAAAAATTATTGGCACATTAACTTAGTTGAGAATAGTATATATTATAAATTTACTACTAATTCCATATTCATGTTCAACAAGTCACACAAATTCTCTTCTTAAAAAAGAAAAAAAGAAGGAAAAAAAAAAGCCACATGAATTCCATATATTACAATCACTACAATTCGTCTAGTTATTGATGACAAAAAAATAACGAAACTTCTTAATGGTTGATATTGCCTTCTAAAAAGTTACTTACAAATGCATCCAAGTAAAAATCAAATGATCCACCTTTAGCAGTCGCTTGATCACACATATTTTTAAGTTCTCTTGCTCTTTTCCTAGTTTCTTTTCCCTCAAAACTTTCAAGATCCATAAACCTTTGTATGTGTTGTAATATATCTTCTGTTGCCACCAAAATTTCACTTAATCTCTGCTCTCTTTACCCTCCACCCAATCTTCCAGTCTTCCTCAATTTTCCTACTGTTAGGAACTTGATCCAAAAATAAGGGGAAAGCAAGCATAGGAATGCCTGCATAAATAGTTTCTTGGACTGAATTCCATCCAGAATGGGACCAAAATCCACCTACAGAAGGATGGCACAACACTCTTAGTTGGTCACACCAAGGCACTACCAACCCTTTATCACCACCACAAGTTTCTTTCAGCCTAGAAGCTTCCCCACGTGCCACCCACAAGAACCGAACACCACTACTACAAAACGCGACTGCGAATTCATCCATTTGAGTGCTTGAGAGCTCAAAGAAACTTGCAAATGAAACATACAAGACAGAGCATGCAGGCTGGGAATCCAACCATTTTAGATAGTCAATAGTTGTTGTAGCTGTAAAGGAACTATGTTGATCAAGTTTTGGTTCCAAATAACGGTTGGTAGGACCAATAGGGTACACAGGGAAAGGAAATGTTGCTTTCAAAGAGTCAAATGTTTGAGCTTCAAGCTCATAGAAGGAATTAACAAGAAGATATTGTGCTTTGGACACCATTGAAAAGCAATTCAAGATTTGTTCCATTCCCTTTGGGTTGTTTTCATGAAATACGATTCGTAGGTCTTCTATTGGTTGATGCTATGAGCTATAGTGGAATCCGGTAAGCGAGAAAAAAAAAAGCTCGGCGCAACTTCGTTGGAGCAGGAAGCTTGGAGGGCTTAGGTACACTGGGTAGATTAGGCTTGGAGGGTCTATTGCTGTTCATATATCCCATATATATTTTCTAGTGGATTCTTGACTGCTTGGAGGGCGGCAGAGAGGTTTTACGCCGAGAGTTTCAGTTTCCTCTTCGACAACATATCGAGTGTTGTCCTTGTGTTTGCATTTCTCTTCCCTTTATCTTTGCCATTTATTTTTTGTTGTGGATGTGATTATATTTGGCTTAGATTGTTTATCAATTCTTTGTTTAGCTTATGTTTATGTTCCGCACGTTAATTGTTTGATATTAAGCTTGAATTGATATTTTGTAATTTGGGGTCTAAACGTTCAAGGGTGTTTTACACACATTTTGAACATTCAGTTATGCTAAGAGTTAAGAAGAAGCACTGCGTACCCTTAGTGCGGTAGTCACTCCACAAGTATAAATACTTGTGGGGTGTGGATTCATGGTTGTCAGTTGTCATCACTTGGATTATATATATTTGAGAAGGAATTTTCAAAGTTATCTTTGGAGACACATATGCAAGGAACAGACAAGGAAAGGTTATTAATTGTTATCCAAAAAAAAANGCCACTTGAGTGCCGATAAGGCCTCTGATGGGACGGACAACCAGAAGAAAAGCGAATAGACGATCAACAGATGGAAGCAGGAGATAGGAAGATGAAAACTATAAAAGAAGAGCTAGTAAAGCCAAGAAGGGAGGGGGAAAAAGGGGAGAACCTTGAGGCCTCCTCGGCCTGTGGCCGAGGAGCATTCCCCTATTTGTAAGGAAACACTTAGCATTTTTTTATAAGAAAAAGTTTGTGATGGTGATCGACGGCCAGCACCTAAGCCTGTCAACCCACTCTCTATAAATTTATTGTTTGGGCTTATTGGGCTGAAAACCCAACACTCAATTCAAATTGGGTCCTTACAACTATCATAACTATAAATAAATAAAATATGTAAAACAAAATAAACTTTCTCAAGAACTCAAAAGGTAAGTAGAGAAAATATTAATTTCTAAACAATATTTACTTACAAAATTTTGTACATCATCAAAGTTCAATAGATATTGGCAATTAATATTGCTTAAAAAAATTCATAAAATCCAAATTTCACACCCTATATCCAAAAAAAATATGTTATCTATCTAAAAATTTATAAATCAAGAATTGTTTTTTGAACATACACTTTCAGGATCCAAAACCTAATATAAACACAAATTGAAACAAAAAAGAAAGCGAAAATAACATCAAAATTCAAACTTTCTCTCCCTAATGTCCAAAATAAAGAAAAAGTATCTCAAACCCAAAAAAAAAATGAAATTAATGTCATAAGATATAGTATTTGTAATAAACAATTATTCAAATATTTGATAAATACATTCAAATACATAGTGAAGTCAAACATGTTATAATATAAACTTAAATTCTCACTTTCAAAACAAGTATATACCCAAACTTTATATATATATATATATTAATTCAAACAAAATTCATAAGAAAGGGGGCTTGTGATGGGGAATCAAAACACTAAAACGTATCAACTTAAGGTAAAGTTGCAAGAAAGAATAAAAACTGTGCTACAAAAAAGGCAAATAAAATAATAAATACATAGAAATAAGAAGAGAGAGAGAGAGAGAGAGAGAGAGAGATTTGTAGGAAGAATGTGGAATGAATTAGAGAGAAGTAATATGAAATTTATAAAAACAAAGATGGGAATAAGGAGATTTAGAAAAGAGAGATGAAGAGTTTGAAAAAGAGTAACAGTATGGTGAAGAACTATGGGAGAAGAAGAAGAGTTAAGAAAGGGAGAAAAGGGCTTGGAAGTATGATAGGGAGAAAGAAAAGTCAATAAACCAAAATTAATTACTAAACCTCCATTCTATATATTGTATATTTGTATGGATATTAATACTTCTTTATATTTTATATTAAAAAAATTAATTGACATTGAAACTAAATTTAAGGATGACATCTATAATTATTGAATATATTGACAAAGGGACACATGTAATCATTTGGAGAAAAAAGAGAAAATTTATTCATGGATAATTGAAAAAGGCAATAGAAGGCAAAACAACTTATGTATATATGTATTTCAGTAAATTATGTGTTTTATACTTCTAATAATGACAAATTTTAAAGCTTAATTTAAAATGTGGATTTCAGTTAATTCAATTCGTAAAGTCTCTGATAGTTGATTAAGAGATCAAAAATTCAATTTCCGCTTATACTAAAAACCAATTGATGTCTTAGTTTAATGATAAAGAGCTATTATCAATAGTGAACGTCATAGATTGAAACTATCTTAAAAAAAAAAAAAAAAAAAAACTTAAAATGAAATAGTACACATCAAAATGCTAATTTATTTGGGTGTATTGAAGAAGGTCAAATGTGTATGACGTGTATAAAACGTTGTTTGCTATGTGATGTCATAGGGTTTACATCACTCTAAACACTACAAAAAATGCGGGTTTTAGCCGCGTTTTTGTAAAACGCGGCTACAGGATGGAGTTTCAGCCGGGTTTTTAAAAAACGCGGCTCCAGGCTAGACTTCGAGCTGCGTTTTTGAAAAACACGGCTCTAGGTTAGCCTTTGAGCCGTGTTTACTAAACCCGGCTATAGCCCTCCCTAGAGCCGCGTTTTTTTAGGGTGAGGCTGCGTTTTTTGGTTTTTTTTTTTTCTTTTTCAAATATGTCCGGAGCTGCGTTTA
This sequence comes from Quercus suber, assembly GCF_002906115.3. Taxonomy (NCBI): domain Eukaryota; kingdom Viridiplantae; phylum Streptophyta; class Magnoliopsida; order Fagales; family Fagaceae; genus Quercus; species Quercus suber. Next base: position 8,814 of record NW_027070179.1, read on the forward strand.
CCAAATGCAGCTCAGGTGCAGCTCAAGTTATGGTTAGAGCTGCGTTTAACCACTAAACGCAGCTTCAACATTAAGTATAAAAAAAAAAAAAAAAAAAGCACAACTCCACAGAAGAAAAAAATACCCTAACCTCTCGATCGATCTCAAAAAAACCTCTCGGACTACAACTCGATCCCCCTTCCTAGCTCCGATTCCCCTTCCTTCAACTCGATCCCCCTTCCTTCGATTCCCCTCCCTCTGAACTCGATCCCCCTTCCTCCGATATCCCTTCCTCCGATTCCCCTTCCTCCGATATCCCTTCCTCTCAACTCGATATCAAATTCCTTCCCTCTCTTCCACCCTCTCCGAATCGCCGTCATCATTCTGGTCTTCCCTCCGCTCTCCATTCCCTTCTCATCGATCGGTAACACACACACACACACACACACTCTCCAACTCGCAATCTCACTGAAGACATTGTCGCAAGGCCGAGTAAGAGTAAGTTTTTAAAATTTTTTGATTTGCTTTGTGTTTTAGGGTCCCCATTTTTCGTTTAGGGTTTCGATTTTACGTTTATGGTTTCGATTTTCGATCTAGGGTTTCGATTTTGGGTTTAAATGTTCAATTTTCCCAATTAATTTTGTTCTAGATTTGGATTGAAAAATTAGGGCTAAGGAAATCTCTTTGATTCTCTCTGATTTTGTTGCAGGCTTGTTGGAGGAGCTGGTGATATCAAGCTTACTAAAGATGGCAACACTCTTTTGAAAGAAATGGTGACTTCTCTCTCTCTCTCTGTCTCTCTCTCACTCTGTCTCGTAAACCCTTGATCTTTAAAAGTGTTTTTTGTACAATACGCACAGCCTGTGTTACTCGCATTGCAATGCAACATTTTCTTTTTCTTTTTCTTTTAATATTTTAGTCTTAATTAAGGTCTATGAAATTGAACTGTTTAGGGTTCCTAAAAAAAAAAAATGAAAATTGTATTTAGTGTTAAGTGTTATCCTTTTACATTTTTTAACAGTGATGCTTGCGATCCAGATATAGAGAAGGAGGAGAAAATAGACCCCTGCCACTGGTAAGTTTTTCTTTTTTTCATTTAATTTGGTTTGATTGGTTTTTCTTTAAGTTTTTCTTTTTTTCATTTAAGTTTTTCTTTTTTGATTAATTGATAGTTGATTAATGATAATTTAAAGATGTTGAATCCTGGTGTTAATCTTTTTTCTTTTATTTTTTTATTTTTATTTTATTTTAGGGAATTGTTGTTAATCTTAATTGAAGTTTTTAGTAAGTATATTTTTTATAGTGCACAGGGGGATATAAAATACTTATTATAGACTTGTGTTTATACTTTATAGAACTATTCTATACTACTATCATATATAGTAGGAATATAATATATGCAAAGAAAAAAGTACTTAATAATCAAATATTTTATTTGGTTCTCCAAAAACAAATTCCTACTATAATGCCAAAATTAATGTCTTCCTAAGAGCTTGAATACATATCTATATACTAGTATTTGCCTAGGTTTAAAAGAAAGTGAAAAATAAAATATAGATAAAAAAAATTCTTACAAACTTCTAAATGGGGGAAAAAAGCACATTTATGGAGTTCAAGTGATGGTGCATTACTTATAGCATCTTTTGTGATTTCTCATGTCTTTAGTTTGAAACCCACATTTTTCTCTCTCTATCATTGTTTACCTATTAAAATAAACATTTTTTTTGGGGGTTTCAACAAGAATAGTGACTTCAATTCTAAATGATCTATCTTACATATTCCCTAAGCAACCATGGATATAATTATATCCTTTATACTTGTATTTTGCTAGCCACAATACATCTATAGCTACCTGCCAAAAATGATAATCATATGACAGAATTCGATAGAATTTCAATTTATGGCATTTGCTCTACAATGAGCGTGTTTTTTATCATCAAGTTAAGATACTAATTAGTTTTTGGTGTAGGTGAGATTCGAATTTCAAATCTCTTATTCAACGATGAGAGTCGATTTTATTAGTTGAGTTAACTGGAACCAATATTTCAAAATTATAATCACAAACAAAGAAACTAATCATAGGTCAACAATTAAAGATCCTAGCATCTAACTTTCAAAAATGTGAGAGGGGTTCATAGTCTTTGACACAAAGCGGATTTCATGCAAGAGGGAAAGCGATGACCAGAAAGATTCCAAATGATAAGCTGCCATTAGTCACGCTGGGTACCCTATTTGTCGTTTGCTTAAGTCTCTAAAAAAAATAAAAATAAAAATTAATTAACTCACATGTGAACTCTCAGAGAATAAGGTTATATACCAAATGGCATTCAACAGTAGTGTTGAACCGGAAATAAAGGGCTGATGAGAAAGCAGACACATGCAACTCTCTAGGCCAGATTTGAGGTCATAGGTGCCTTTCACATGGGACTTCATTTAACTATATTTTTTCCCATAATTCCTCTCCCAAATTTAATTATTATTCTAACCCCTCCTTGGACTTGCACTGTACATTTAATTGTTTAATCTCTATGGAGATTGTGACGGGTTAATTAGTTGATTTCTTTAATAAAATGCACTAGATTAATTAATCTTTTTTTTATATGTCTTAAAATATTGATTAAGTCACTAGCATTGAAGCAGCGAACCTTTTAAGTTTTCACCTCTTCAACTTCAACTTCAACATCATTACCAAGAACATAATTACACGCTACAACCTCTCTCTAGGCAAGAGCCTCCCTTCTTTGAAATGGGACTCAGCACAGGCCCTTTGGAAACTTGGACCACAAGCAGGTTCTCCCACTTCAAGCATTAATGGGTGATATATAAATTATAGTTAAATCCTCGAAGGGTTATAAATGTATTTATCCTCATTATGGCTTTCTCAATGGTTTTTGATTCACTCAAACCAAGACTTAAATAAACATTTCAAGTCATTTTAGTGATACCGGTTTAAGTCAGTAGACTTGAATTTGAAAATTTAGGCCGTAGGGCGCATTGTCATTTTGCAAAGTCAGGTTTTCTCACAATGCTTTTAAAACCTATCATGTTCTATCTTATAATATTGAGTCAATAATTTTCCGGTTTGTATTTCTTCTTTTGTACTAACCAATGCCTTTGGTTTGAAACACTGCGAGGCCGTTCATGTAGCCTGCATCTATTTTCAAGAAGAAAGAAGAGATGACATGTCCTTTAGTTTTAAAAGGCTGAAATATTGTAAACGACACTCAGCATTCTCTTATTTCGAAAACCACTTGCAGTTTAAACTAAATGTCAAAACGGTTTTATTTAGCAGTTCCCCTCGAATCTAATCCAACCCATTTGGAACGCCTCTTGAGTTGAATACATAATTTTCACTTCTTAATTGAACTGCCATCCCCATTTGGGACCAAGTGATCAACAACATCAACGATTTGCCACTACAAATCAACAAAATGTTGCTGACTATTGCTTGCTATTGTCGGCAACCACTTGTCTTGAGATTCATCAGAATATACAAGCTTAAAATTACAATTAAAAAAAAAAAAACGCTAATTATTGTAACACGCACTTACGCACTTACACACTTTAGCTAAAATCACATTTTCAAAATACGATTTTTCAGCTGTGTTTCGCATACACAATATGTAATTATCACTATTGTTACAAAGATATTGATGATTCCATTAATCATCATAAGCAACTTAAGGTCATAATTACATTAAATTGGCTAGATCAACCACTTGCAACAAATTTATTGACACATTAACTTAATTGAGTAATAGTATTATACATTTACTACTAATTTCATAATCATGTTCAGCAAGCCACACATATTCTCTTTTTTAAAATAAAAATAAATAAAAAAAAAGAAAAAGAAAAAAAACCCACATAAATCCCATATAATAACGAAACTTCTTAATGGTTCATATTGCCTCTAAAAGGTCACTAACAAATGCATCCAAATGAGAATCAAATGATCTACCTTTAGCAGTTGCTTGATCACACATATTTTTTAGTTCTCTTGCTCTTTTCCTAGCTTCTTTTCCCTCACAATTTTCAAGATCCATAAACCTTTGTATGTGTTGTAATATATCTTCTGTCGCCACCAAAATTTCACTTCCTATCTCTGCTCTCTTTACCCTCCACCCAATCTTCCAGTCTTCCTCAATTTTCCTTCTGTTAGGAACTTGATCCAAAAATAAGGGAAAAGCAAGCATAGGAATGCCTGCATAAATAGTTTCTTGGACTGAATTCCACCCAGAATGGGACCAAAATCCCCCTATAGAAGGATGGCACAACACTCTTAGTTGGTCACACCAAGGCACTACCAACCCTTTATCACCACCACAAGTTTCTTTCAGCCTAGAAGCTTCCCCTCGCGCCACCCACAAGAACCGAACACCACTACTACAAAGTGCGACTGCGAATTCATCCATTTGAGTGCTTGAAAGCTCAAAAAAACTTCCAAATGAAACATGCAAGACAGAGCATGCAGGCTGGGAATCCAACCATTTTAGATAGTCAATAGTTGCTGTAGTTGTAAAGGAACTTGTTGATCAAGTTTTGGTTCCAAGTAACGGTTGGTAGGACCAATAGGGTACACAGGGAAAGGAAATGTTGCTTTCAAAGAGTCAAATGTTTGAGCTTCAAGCTCATAGAAGGAATTGACAAGAAGATATTGTGCTTTGGACACCATTGAAAAGCAATTCAAGATTTGTTCCATTCCTTTTGGGTTGTTTTCATGAAATACGATTCGTAGGTCTTCTAAATCAGTTGAAGAAATCCCGGGTATGTTTTCCACATGATTGTCTTCGTCATCTATCACACCAAAGAAGGACAAAATATCTTATGAAACCGGCTAATATATATGCACTAATTGCAAATCAATCTTTTGCACTTGAAATAGGTGGGCTTAGTTGAAAAACAAAGTGAATAGTTAGCCAGGAAAAAATCCTCTCCACTTAAAATGAACATAATTCATGGTTTGGATTAAATATTATAAATTTAAAAATTTATCAATGGCTTTACCATTTAAAATTATGATGTGGCAAATATATTTTTTGATTTAAGAAATAAAATGTACAGTGAAATGGATTCTCTCTTGTGATTTGAAACTAACATACAAAACAATTAAATTTAATTTCTATGAGGTGTCCAACTAGTAAACATATACATATATTAATATTATAGTAAGGAAGTGGAGATTTTTAAAGTAATACCAGGGACATGAATAAAAATATTTTGTCCCATATTGAACAGTCCATTTTATATATGCTCTACTAATTATAATTTGTCACATGTTTATATATAATAATAATAATAATAATAATAATAATAATAATCAAAGTTTAAAATGAAAAAGAATGGACATATAGTAGAGTACAAAGTGGAACATAAGAGTAAAACATATGATTTTATTGTGAGACATTACTCTTATTTGAGTCTATCATTGACACTTCTTTTGTTATGTTATATACTAATTATTGTCAAAGCCGACCCAATACAATTTGACACCTAAAGAAATGATTTTAAGTGAATTCCTATCTATATTTAGATATAAATTAAATAACATCTATTTAAATTTATATATCATAATTTTTTTATGTAAAAATTACTCTTCTTGATTTTGAAATACAAAATTATTAATTTAATTTTGTTATCTCTCTTTTAATTTGATAACAACTAATACACTCTTCTTACTTTTTGGCATAAAAATTATTGATCATCTTTATGGTCAATAATAATTTGTCATACTTTACATACAACAGTTTTTTTTTAATAAAATAGTTTAGGTTTTTAATTGGATTGACTTTTTATTGATTCAATATTCGGGGTCTTTATATATTCGTTAGTTAGGAAATGAGAAATTTGAACATCTTCAATAGAAACAACCTTATAAAAACAATTATTACACTACTCCGATTACGATTTTTTTTGTTAATTTTTAATTTATTTTAATAATGGTACCTTTCACAACAAATTATGTTAGTAGCTATGAAAAAAAATTACAAAAATATTGTGTCCCAAGAGTATATCATGTCACCTTGTGTTTGAAGGATTATCATTAACAAGTGAAAGTCATTTGAATCCTGAAAGTTTCTGTTGAAAATATCAGATTGTGCTAACCCCACTTGAGCCATAAAACTCTTGATTAAGAGACAATTTTTGTTCCACCATAAAACTCTTGATTAAGAGACAATTTTTGTTCCACAATTTTTAGTGCAACCATAATAGATGCTGACTGTGAGTGAAAGACAAAAAATGGTAGGTTTAGTGATGGATCTCAAGTCACAGTCATATATGTTATTAAATTGTGGCAAAAAATATGAGAGATGTGATCTGCTATTTTTATTTCACACTAATGCATTATTACTAAAGTAAGTACCTATAAAGTGAAGTGGCAAATGATGATGCTGTGTGAAAACATAATAACGATGAAGCATGGAGAAAAAAAAAAGCTGATATGCTCCAAAGCCAGGCAATTGGAATTTCCTTTCGAATCGCTAAGTCGAGTGGCCACTGCAGCTCAAAGTCAGCTATGATTCTATTTACCGGAGGGTCGAGTCGATCCAGGAGTTCTTCAACGGGAGCCTCCATTTTCGCCTTCACCACTTCGTTGAAGGGCCCAAAGTCACCCATTTTTTCACGCTCGACCACGTTAGGGATGGTAGCGAAGCAAATGGTGTTGTTACTGTTATCATTTGGCTTGCTGGGGTCAGAGCCACAGATGCAGCTGAGCCACTCTTCAGTGACAACGATGGTGATGAGAATTCCATGGCCTGGTTTTGAAGATAATGACTTGCATACACCCATCATGGCGTTGATGTGGCCTTGGCATGGGAAAGGTATCGCTGCCACGTGCTGGAAGGTGATTGATTCCATATATATTGTTGGGTGCAAGTTCTTAATTATATGGCTAGGAGTAGAATTTAGTTTTTAACTTTTGTAGATATGTTAATGTTATACTAGATATGAAGAAAAACAGAGTATTGCAGCACAAATATTTCATTGTAATTTTCATTGTTCTCACATCTATATATAGATATGTTAGGAGTTTAGGATGACTACAAGTTTCAATAATACTACAGAAGTTTGCTTAATTTTAAGTTTGCTTTATTTCTCTTTAATTGACACTTGTCCATGAGGTGTCCACTTGCATGCTTGTTCAATTTTGCTGCTGCTGGATTCTTCATTTGTTGACACCTAAATTTCAATTGCTTCTTTCTGTGACACTTAGGGAGCCACTTGTCGATTACAAATTACATTTTAACATGTATATATAGACACACTTAAACACACAAGGTATAGAGGGATGACTGAAATGAAACAAAAGAAAGAAGATGAACAGTGCAGTTATATTGATAGGGCTGTATTATCTTTCTAGTTTTGCTTCTCTGCCTCAACATACCAAGCATTTTATAGGCGATGGACTTCAAACTATTATACAATCTAGCATGTATTAACTGTACGCTCATGAATTATTTTATAGATATGCTTAATTTGTAAAATATAAACCATGTTTCTTTAATCCCATTTGTGTCTTCCTTGATACCAGTATTCATGGTTGTCGGTTGTCACCACTTGGATTATATATTGTAGGGACTCAATTTGGATTGACCCTGAATATGAATGAGTTTTCAGCCCAATCCAGTCCAAACAATAGATTTATAGAGAGTAGGTTAAAGGTTTAGGCGCTGGCCGTCGATCACCATGCATGAACTTTCCTTACAAAAAAGACTAAGAGTTTCTTTACAAATTGGGGGGATGCTCCTCGGCCTGTGGCCGAGGAGACCTTTTTCTCTTCTTTCTTTTTCTTTTTTTTTTCCCCCCTCTTTTACTTTATTTGCTTTTCTTATATAGTTTTCATCTTCCTCTCTCCTTCTTCCATCTGTTGATCATCTATTTGCCTTTCTTCTGGTCGTCCGTCTCATCAGAGGCCTTATCAGTACTCAAGTGGTTCACTCTGATCAACGTTATCCTGCCAAGGGGTTATCTCCCCATTAATGCGGTCAGGGGGGTTAGTTGAGTGCATTAAATGCGAGGGTGACAGCTTACTTTGGGGTTAATCTTTCCCAAAAATCATTTTTGTCAGGCCGAGGATAAAGAGGTCCTCGGCGTGGATTGGGAAAAGAGGCTTTCCCCAATTTAGCCCTGAATAGTCTGTGCTCCTCGGCATGGGCCTTGGGCCTGCTACACGATGGGCCGAGGCTATCAGGCCCACGGGCCCCACAATAGCCCCTCAAAACCCTGCTGCACGTTCCCTCGGATGGGGAGGAGGGTTTTGATACATGCGGGTCCTCCATACGAGTTGCCCCACTTCGATTTGTGTTGATGCTGGCGGCTTTTTGACTGCCCGATGTGCGTTTTTAGCGTTTCAATACTTAATGGGTGCCCACATTAAATTTTGGCGGCACCACGTTTCCTATTTTCAACGGCATGATCTTTTGCTTTTATGAGCAAGCGGTTACATTTGGAGAACCTAAGGGGGAGTATAAGTACCTGTTTGAATCGCCTGGATTCATCATTTTTGCGCTTACAATTATTGACGCGTATGATTTGAATCTGGTTCGACTTGTACACCATCTGAAGAGTATCGTCATACTTCTATAAGTCTTCTTTTTCTAGCGATCCCAAATTTCCTTGATTTTGCTCCTCATTTTCTTCTTTTTAGAACTTTTAGTCATCTTTGGGGAATGGGTAAGTTTAAGAAGTTGGTTGAATCCGACGAGATGATGAACAAATTCATTGTCGACTATGGAATACCCAATAATGTGAACTTGAAATACTGTGAAGAAGGGGAGTGGTACCTTAAAAGGAGAGAGGGTGAAGTCGTGATCCCGATAGTCGTGATCCCGATAGTCGCTTTTGTAGAAGGAGGGATGAGAATCCCTATGAGGCCGATGACCCTCAATTACCTTAGGCATTTTCGCCTATCTCCTACTCAGTGTGCTGTGAATGTATTTAGGATATTAGGGTGTGTAGATACCCTGAATGAAAAAATGGGGCTGAGACTGACTCATCACGATGTGAACTGGTGTTACAACCTTCATCACCTAAGGGGTAAGACGTACTATATGAAGACAAGGGACGATAGGGTTCGTTTTATCCAGTGTCTTCCAGACTCCAATAAGGGGTTAAACCAAGATTTCGTTATAGTGTCGGGAGAGTGGCACGACGGCTTTCATTGCCCAACAGTAGAGAGGGAACCAGGTAGGGCATCAGAAGTACAAGATAATCTAGGTTTCAGTATTTTCAAGTTTTATACCTGTATATTCGATTTGGTTGATTAACCATAGGACTTTTGCTTTTCTCTTCGCAGATCCGCACGCCTTTGCACGTCATTTCCACCTGGTTAACAAAATGGATTTGGAAACCGTTCTCAGGTCAGACCTTTTCTTGAACGAACTTGATAACCAGGTCAGAGCTGCTCATAAAATCCTCGGATGCGACCCAGCTCAGACATCATTCCCAGTTCCGAAGCACATAATTAGGGCTCGTGACCCTCGGCTTATGCAGATTACCGGGGTGGAGGATGATTTTGCTTTTACTGGGGGGTCTTATATACTTGAAGGCATTCTGCTATCTGGCCCCTCTTCATCCCAACAAGTAACGGTGGCCGAGAAAGGACCATCTAAGAAGGCAAGGGAGGTGGTTGAATTGAGTTCCTCCGAGGACGAATATAGTGTGTTTGACCTAGCTGATCAATCCGAGGATCCCTCTGGTGATCTAGGAGACCCTCATTTGTCCGAAGCCGATCTCCAGTCCCTAAGAGTTGGTACTCAGGCTGAAATGGGTTTAAAAAGACAGCCCCAAACCAATCTTCTTGACTTGCTCGAAGGTGGTTTCAAGAAGGATGTACCAGGGGAGTCACAGCCCCAGCCCCCAGCACCTCAGCCCCAAATTCTAACCATGCAAACCAGATTGTCCTCCGTTCCTACAGTAACAGACCCTCCTACCGAGTCTCATGACCCGAAAAGGAAAAGACTTTCCAAGGGTAAGGAGCCAATGGATGTGAGCAAATCTCATTCTTCGCCTGAGGAGGGTAGGTTTCGCAGGCCTCCGAAGCAACTGAAGCTCGGTGATCAACGGAAGAGCAAGAAGGTCACCCAGCAGTCCGAGGCTCAAGCCTGACTGCCTGCTACCATGCTCCATGATCAGCCCCTGATGGATAACGCATCGATGCGGGAGTCTCAAGGAGACGAGGGCGCTCTCGTGGCCGAGGCCCTGGAGAAATCTCTTCTTCTTCCCACTAACATAGCCGAGTTAGAGAAAATGAGTGGGTCAGAGGTTGTCCTCGACCTTAAGAAATATCTAGGCATGGTAGGTCCTTTGGCACCTATTCATTTTACTCAAAATTTTGTCGCTTAGTATCTTTCTTTCTCTTTACAGAGTTGCTTGTTTTTGCTGGCAGGCTATCCAGGCCCTTTTCAGGTTGGGCGAGGAGGTTGATGACCATAGCAATGCCTTAGCGCAAGAGCGCGACAAATTCTTGGAGGCTGCCAATATTCTAAAGAGATCCGAGGCCGACCTAAAAAAGGCGACCGATGACCTGACAAAGATGACGAAGGCCAGGGATACTGCTGACTCTGACCTAGCCTTGGCCAGGAAGCAAGCTGAGGATCAGACTAATCGCTTGCAAGACGTTGAGGGTCAATTACAAACTGCCAAGAAGAACATTACCTATATGAAGGAGCAGTTGACCAAGGCAATCCATGAGAAAGGGGTTGCCGAGTATGCCAAGGACGAGGCTGTGAGAGACAAAGACGAGGCGAAATTTGCGAAAATAGACGCTGAGCACTCTGTGGAAAAGGCAAAGGAGGATGCTTTCGCAGAAGGGGTGGCTAAGACTGAAGCCACCCTTCGGGCTTAAGTTCCTGCAGTGTGCAGGCATTACTGTTCTCAAACCTGGCATGAAGCCCTCAACCAAGCAGGGGTTGATGCCTCATCTGATCTTAGAAGGGAGGACAGGGTATATTACCCTATTGCCATTCGCGAGGTTGCACCTGCTGCTCCTGAGGAGGGATCCTCACTACCATCGGTTGAAAATCAAGATAAAACCGCCGAGGATGCGCCGTTAACTGATCAACCATCCGAGGAGGTTGAGCCCCAGATAGCGTTGGGGGAAGTTGTAACTGAGGGTCGGGAAATACCCCAAGACGTGGCAAGTCCTCCGACGGATCTTCCGGGATCAAGCCCTTAGGCCTTGGCCCAAGCCTTTTGATTTGCTTTCTGACTTAACTTGCCTACTGAGTTGAGGAGACTAGTATACGGTCATAGGATAAATTTGTTTATTTTCTCTTTTATTTCATTTTGTTTCTTGCCTCAGTGGCGTTGTAAAGGAGTTGTATACTTTCTTTTTGAATCGAATACTTAATACTTTGCTTCCAACTAATGATATTTTCTTTTCTTTTGTTTGCTTTACTATTGTATTCTGCTCAATATGCGTGTTCTATTTTGGAGTTAGCCTCGTGAAACCATCTGTTATCCTTCGAATATAAATCTAAAGATCGTAGTATAGCTTAATTCTAAGTAACGCTTTGGTTTTTCTCTAGATAGTTATTTTCTCTATGGGTTTGAGTCCGAGGACCATGCAATACCCTGGTTATGCCCAGTACTCAGATATAATGGTGTGTGTAGTTTTACCATAGGTTTGGGTTCGAGGACCATGCAATACCCTGGTTATGCCCAGTACTCATATATAATGGTGTGTGTAGTTTTACCATAGGTTTGGGTCCGAGGACCATGCAATACCTTGACTCTGTCTACCACTTCAATTTTCCTGTAAGTATCTAGTTTCACCATAGGTTTGGGTCCGAGGACCATGCAATACCTTGGTTCTGTCTAGTACCCAGGTATAATGGTGTGTGTAGTTTTACCATAGGTTTGGGTCCGAGGACCATACAATACCTTGGTTCTGTCTACCACTTCAATTTTCTGTAAGTACTAGATATAATGGATAGGTTTGGGTCCGAGGACCATGCAATACCTTGGTTCTGTCTAGTACCCAGGTATAATGGTGTGTGTAGTTTTACCATAGGTTTGGGTCCGAGGA
>NW_027070179.1:30301-47999 GCF_002906115.3 Quercus suber
TTGTGGGACCCCAAAAAAAGGCCAAACACAGGTGAAATATAATTTCAGCCGTTGGCAAACGCACACATAATATATACATAATTGCATAATTCCTCAAGTTTTTAATGTTGTCTTTGGGTGAAAATTTTGGATTGTTTCTATGTAGTTTGGGTTGGATTTTGTTGAGCCAATTCCAAATGTCATTGTTTTGTGAGTGTGGGATTCAATGTTGGCTTAAGAAAAATTTGTTCATTACATTAATGATTGGCAAGAGTCAACAAACCATCCATTTCGTCTCATTATTATTAACTAACTTGTAACCTCATGCATATATGCATGGATATACTTAAAGATATACAATAAGATACGTAATATAATTCCTATATATATAATTTAAATACTATTGATAATCATTTTTGTATGGGAGAATTTTTGTTCAGCCCCTGCAAGTCATTTGTCCTCTTTGGGGAGCCTAGTCCGCAAGGTTTTGTTACGAAGGGGTGGGAGTTTAGGATCTTCACCTTTAGAGGCTTTACACCTTAGTCCCACATCGCCTAAGTACGCGCCATATAAAGCATGAGTGGGGCGCGTACTTAGGCAATGTGGGACTAAGGTGTAAAGCCTCTAAAGGTGAAGATCTTGAACTCCCACCCCTTCGTAACAAAACCTTGCGGGCTTGGCTCCCCAAAGAGGACAAATGATTTGCAAGGGTTGAACAAAAATTCTCCCCTACAATTTTTATATTTTGTTAACTCTTTAAAAAATTTTATAAGGATATTATTAGATATAAAATATAAATTGTCCATGTTTTTTTAACTATATTATTGTGAAGGTCTTTTTTTTTTTTTTTTTTTTTATGATTCATTTATTCTAAACTAATTTGTTTTTGTACTTAATAACTCACTTGGATAAATATTTATGATGTGGTCCCACATTTGATTCTAAAATTAAGAAATAAATCTCTTTAAGAATAAATAATTTAGGACACTTGGCGCAAAATTGGAACTATAATTTGAAATTTTAACTTGAGTTTTTCTCAGTTTCACCTATTATTTTATATATATATATATATATTACTTTAATAGGGATGGCATTATTTCATCATTGTTGTTTGGTGATGCATGTTGGATGTCACTCTTCTGAAATAGGGACAGGCACTATTCCAATTTGTGGACAGTACTATTCCAAGTTCTTGAACAAGCTCCATAGCTGTTTGGTTACAAGAGAACTATAACCCAAAACCAGTTTTAGATATTCTAATTTTGATCTGCATCTACCCTTTACACCAAAAAACGCAATTGATGTTTTTGGTCTGATGATAAAGAGCAATTATCAAAAGTAAACTTAGAAAGAGAAAGAAAAAAAAGGGAGAAGAATGACTAAATGATTAAGAAGAAGGAAAGACAGAAGAAAGATCCAAACAACCGAGAAAGAAGACCAAGTTCAAAGTGCCCAAAAAAAAAAAAAAAATATTTTAATAAAAAAATTAACATGATTTTTCACGAGCCATCGATGACTCGATGTACATATAAAAATCATAATTTTTAGAACCTTGGTATAGGGTAAAGGCAAATAAGAAGAAATAGCCCTTATATATAACTATAAACAATTGACCATATATGATAACAATGTAACAATATCCAATTAGTATGAACCAGTTCACCTGTGCCTAATAAGCATACCTCATACTGAGAAGTTAGCATCTCTCTACCTAATTAACCTCCTAAACATGCCAAACAAAGATTTTTTTTTTTTTTTTATATTCTTTTTTTATATATCCACCTCTCAAAGTACAATCCTTTTTCCACTTTGCTAAACATATTAGGAAGGACATGACCTCTATTGGGTTCGTAAAGAGTATAGGGCTTCTGTCTCCTTTGGAGTAGAAGAAACAACTATAGGAAATCCTCTTCCAATGCTCTTAATCATCTGCAACATTGATACACAAATTACATTAGTGTGGGTCTAAAGACAAGTCTGATTATTCATCAAAATTAATAAAAAGAGTTAAATGCATGATTTCAATGGTTTTGGCAACATCCACCAAGCCTATGGAAGAAGAGGGGGTTTGATCAATATTTAATGGGTTTATCTAGCTAGGCTTTAAGAAAAATCACCACGATTTAAAATTGGTAACAATAATAAAGTATCATCAAGTAGATAATCTATACCTTAAAAGCATCCTCATCAGTTTTATCGTCTCCTATATATAGGAAGGATCTCGCTAGAATTTTCAAAACCAAGAGTATCAAGTAAATATTGCAAAGCAAGACCTTTATCCCAGTTTATATTAGGTCAGATTTCCATGAGCTATAACAAAAATAACAACATTAAAAAAACAACTAAGTCTTAATCAAAAAATTTTGGAGTCAGTTAATAAATTTTACAGAATAATTAGGATTGAACACATGCATATACTATGATCTATCTTCCACACACACACACACAAAATCAAAAGAGATAAATTATATGATTGCATGATTGATTTATTCCAAACTTTACTACTACTTAATGGAAAATTATATTTTTAAGAAGGGAGAAATCTTAAAATTTATTATAAAGATAACAAAAAACTTTTATACCTCTTTTCCTTCGGATATACGGAAGTCTTTATAGGATTTCATTGCTGATTCCACCTTCTCCTTAAGTACGCCAACATTCTGCATTAATTTTGACATGCATTCTTATTATCTACAAATTTGAGAACTACCATATTTTACCATGTTTTTTTATGTGTTAATAATATCATTGCTATCATATTGCATTTATTTTTATTTGATCACATCAAATTATCATTATTGCACTAAAATATTACATCTTCATTCACACATCGAAAGTGTACGGAGAGGCAAAATTTATTGTCTTCAACCATGGCACCTTTTATGCCTCTTGTTATTTCTTGCAACATAACCTTTGTCTGCAAGAGGAGCAAAGCATTATTGAAATTTAAAAAGAAAAAAGAAAAAAAGAAAAAAAAAGAGACAATTTATTTGCATTCTAATACTACAAAGTCCTAGCTAGGAACAAAAGGAGGAGTTTTTGATACTATGACCATGCATTTTCGTATTAGTTTGCCATTTTATCTTTGACAAAGAGGATTTTGTAAACAGTACATAATTTCTTACTGTTTGAATTCTAGGCAAGAAGTCCTGTGCTGGGCAGAAGTTAACCATGTCATTACCCTACAAGATCAAACAATTAATGGAAAACGTTTAGGATATTTTCATTGCAATTTAAATTTTGACTTACAGGTTTTGAACACAACATAAAAAATGCAATTTCCATGAGAAGCACCAAGTATAGAAAATTAACCACAAACAATTGAGAAAATATACCTTTTCATCAATAGTCCTAGCTTGATGCTTGTGGTTACCATAATAGAGATAAACTGATAGGGTTGATATATCCATCCCATGACTTCCAGCATAATAGGTATTATTTAATCTCACAAATTGGAACACCTAGAGAAAAAAAACTTGTTAATATCACAAATGTGTTAATTAGTTTTTTAAAAAGTTGTATATAAGATCTAGCTCATTGTTGCACTAATTGTTATAGGTCACTTCACAATTATAAGTAGAGTGGGAGCATAAGAGTTAAGAGTTAAGGTTCAAGTCTTTAGAAAAGAGTTACTATTATTATTTAGCTTGCTAAGGTCAGAGCCACAGAGGCAGCTGAGCCACTCTTCAGTGACAACGAAGGTGATGAGAATTCGACGGCCTTGTTTTGAAGAAAATGACTTGCAAACACCCATCATGGCATTGATGTGGCTTTGGCATGGGAAGGTATTGCCACCACGTGCCGAATGGTGATCGATTCCATATATACATATATATATAGACACACTTAAACAGAGGTATATAGAGGGATGATTGAACTGAAATAAAAGAAAGAAGATGAACAGTGCAATTATATTGATAGGGTTGTATTATCTTTCTAGTATTTCCTCGCTGCCTCAACACAACAAGCCTTTTATAGGCTATGGACTTCAAACTATCATACAATCTAGCATATATTAACACTTAACAATACACACATGAATTATTTTATAGGTATGCTTTGTAAAATAAACTATGTTTGTTTAATCCCATTTGTATCTTCCTTTATATTAATATTCACGGTTGTCGGTTGTCACCACTTGGAGTATATTTAGTTGAGATAAGGATTTTTCAAAGTTATCTTAGGAGACTCTAATGCAGGAACAGACAAGAAAAGGCTATGTAAAAAGTTAAGAAGAAGCTAGTCGGTAACATATGTGATGTGCATGAAAGTTTTTTCTTGAAGTTAATATATATTATAATTAAAACAATTTCTAGATTATGAATATTAAAAGTAAAATATGAATTCCAGTTAGTTCAACTAGTAAAGCATTTTGTCGATGAAAAAAAGATTAGAGTCATTATGGAGCAGATGCTATAGATTGAAATACTATCGTAACTATAAATAAATAAATACAAGATGAAAAGCAAAACCAACTTTCTCAAAATTTTATTTAAACCAAAATTAAAATGAGACTAATACCATAAGATAGAGTATTTTTAATAGTCAATTACTCAAATAATTGGTAGACACATTTAAATACATAGCCAAGTCAAGCATGTTAAGATATAAACTTAAATTCTCACTTCCAAAACAACTAAGTATTTACCCAAACTTTTATATATATATATATATATATATAAACCCAAATTAAATTCAAACCAAATTCATAAGAAAATGGGAGTACTTCTATAGCAAAACGCTTAACCAACAAAGTAAGAAAAAAAATGTTCAAATCATAGTAATAGGCATAAATTCCTAATGTTTTGGTTTCAGTCAAATGAATTCCAAACGATACATGAACTAGTTAAAAAAAAATTAGGCAATTTAGTTCTTCCTCCATAAAGTTTGTGGGGGACTATTTTTACTACAAAAATGTAATCTTTAATAATGTATGTATGGTCACAATTAATGCATGTTCTAACTTTTTTTTAGATAAAGTACTTACTGCATCAGACATGTAAGCTTGATCAGGGTCGTTTACAATTGGTGAGAGGGTTCCATCGTAATCCAAAAATACAACAATATGTTTCTCACCAGTCACTCTCTTTATTTCATCAAAAGAGCTTAAGGCAGAAGGATGATTTTTCTATAGCAGCCAAACAAAAAACTTGTTAGTAATTTACTACAACAACAAAGCTTTAATGTGCTCTTGGGTTGGCTTTTTATGTGTGTGTTGATTTGTTTATTTGTTGAAAGTTGATAAGAATATAGTTGTACCTATAAAAATATTGAGCTTTTAAGAAATGGTGCATAAACAAATATGCTAAATATGTTTTTTTTTTCTTAAAGAAAAATTAATGTACACAATAATGTATACCCAATGAAAAGAGAAAGATATATAAAGTAATGAGTTGTCACTACAAAAGGCATCACATGATAAACTAGAAAACTCGTAATGAGTTGAAAACTTGAAAATTATTTTAATCAAAGATTCATAGCAAAATGGTGTAACATAAGGCATCACATGATAAACTAACGGTATCTCGAGTGGTTGGGTCATTAAATTTAGTGTGTGCTTACCAGCCATACATCATAAGAACCATTAATAATTGTATCTTTGTCGTCAAATCTTTCTTTTGGGTTGAATTCCATGCTTAAGGGACCTGAATTAAGGTGGTTGTCGATATACCATAGTTAATGAAATTGAGTTAGTTAATTTTGCAACACTAATTAAACAAAAATGAAAAAAGAAAGGAAATAAATCAAGCTCAAAGCAAAAGCAAGAAACTAAGAGTCTAAGACTAGACTCATAGTTTGATACAAGAAGGTAGAATCGAGCAAGAAATTGTGTTCATTCACATATATTTGGTTGAGACAATATCAACCATGCATAATTCACTCTTTTAACATGGTTTTTTTCTCTGAAAATGGATGATTTTAATCGACTAGAAAAGTTGGGTTAAAACGTAACGGATAAAAGTGCATCAACTAATTCAACTAACCACCCAGAGATTAAAATGAACCACCTAATTAAAGATGTTAAGAAAAAGGAAACATAAAACAACAGGCGTATTTCAAATTTTCACTTAATATTGCTTTGTGGGACCTTTTTTTATTATTTTTTTTATATCTAAAATTGGAAGGAAAAATATTTAATGGAGCCTACAAAAATAAAATAAAAAAATCAGGTGAAGTTTTGCACCATTCACCCTAAAAAAAAAAAAGGTTTTGCACCATTAATAGACAATCTTTAAGAACCCTATAGCAATATCGAGACAGCAGGGGCGAAGCAATTGTGCTCTCTCAGCCCCAACACACATCTCTACCTCTGTACAGCAATGGAAGTGCTTGCTTGTCGAAGGGCGGTCCTCTTCGCCAAAGAATTGGGCTCAGGCAAGTCATTTTCGAAGGTGATTCTGCAGTGGTCACCCAAGCTATCATTCATGGCATCTCAACGTCAGCAGAGTATGGAAATATCATAGATGATATCAGGAGTCTAGCTATTGATTTTGATTTTTGTCATTTCAATCATGTTAAACGCAACTGTAATGTAGTTGCTGATGCTCTCGCCAAGAAGGCCAAAACTCTTTCGGACCTTGTTGTTTGGCTTGAGGATGTTTCAGAGGACATGCTCCTCTCCTTTTATTTGATGCTCCTTAATAATAGTTTTCTTCCTTGGTCCTCTTGGTCCGGGTCTCAAAAAAAAAAAAAAAAAAAAAAACTCTTTAAGGCATATTATCAAACAAAACAATGATTTGAACTTTGTGAGGACGGGGGCAGGGGGATTGGGGAAGGAGGGCAGTCAACATGAACAATAATAAACAAATTCACGCAAACCCAAACTAGCATCTATTAAATAATGAATAAATTTTCAAAAAAAAACACAAA
The DNA here is from genome assembly GCF_002906115.3 of Quercus suber. Lineage (NCBI taxonomy): Eukaryota > Viridiplantae > Streptophyta > Magnoliopsida > Fagales > Fagaceae > Quercus > Quercus suber. The sequence goes on from NW_027070179.1 coordinate 37,151, forward strand.
ATAAGTTATTTCTTAATACCTTTCAACTAATTATCTATCAAAATGGAACTTGACGTGTTTACTTGTCTTAAATTTTAAAGATTATCTATAGTCAACTCTGTATTAAATTTAGTAGAATTTATCTTTCAATGTTAAATAAATTAAGAATTTGTGAGAAAATCATCTTCCATTGTAGTAAGATATTTGTTTAGTATAATCACTGAATTAGCAAAATTAATCTTGATTAATTTGTTCACGTTTCAAGCAATGAACATTGTTATAAACATTGTTATAATCTTACCTTTAGTACTTTTTAAAAATAAATCTTATTTTGTTTAATGAGAAACTAATATATCACTCATTTACTAAATAAAATGTGGAGATTAAAACTATTACCACTTGTCATTGTATATTTAAAATAAAATGGCATATCTAGTTAAAAAAGTATTAAAGGTAAATCAAACCTATAAACTTATATATGTTACTTGTTGGTAAGAGGAGGGGGGTTTTAAAAGGTGACACCGATATTATTCATTATAGGTTTATTTATTTTTATTTTTTATTTTTTAAAATTGTTACAACAATGCAATGTATTATGGAAACCTTTAACTATTTAGTATTTTCGAAGTTCAACAATGTTGTTACGTGATATTCATTTCTCTCACATGAATTGTGAATTCTACTAATAAAATTCACAATGGAATCTACTATTCATGTGAGAGGAATGAATATCATATTGCTATACTTCAAAGTACTTAATAATTTTTATACCCTAATGATTGATTTTTTATTTGTTCTCAAGCTTCATTAAGTACTTATTAATTTAATGGACAAATTCATATTAACAAAAACTTAAAAATTTATTGAACTCAAAAACAATGATTTTATGAGAGGCCCATATTTCCGCTTGTAAATGATCCAAGTAAAATGATAGTATAAGTGCATAACAACCATGGAAGGCACTAAAGAAATCCTTGTACTACTAAAGAAACAAGCTAGAACGCAACTATTGACTCATCAACTAATATATTTCTTTTTTTGATACAAGATAGAAATTTTACTCTACCCTAATCTAAGTGTATATGTGTGTGAAGCTTCTTCATGGAGACTTGAATCCTGGCCTTGCCCCCACACCCCACACTCCACAAGCACTTATACTTGTGGAGTGACCATCGCATTAAGGGTGCGAGGTGGTCAACTAATACATTTCTAAAAGTTGAAAACTAAGTGGTAGGGGTTTTGTGAAATCTTCTAAGAAATTAATGGGTAAATGGATTGGAGTTGGTTTAATGTATTTCACAAAATAACCTAATCATTTTTTATTAGGACCTGCATAGAAGTATGTTACTTACGTGAGTAAACTAAAGCAACAACAGTATTTATATTATTTGTCGGAACGGATAATTCCACATGAGGTAATTGTATGATTTGCCATACGTATTTTAATTCACATTACCTTTTTCTTTAAAAAAAAAATCTCATTACTAATTTTATAATTTCACCATGGCTTTTAAATTGAGCTGGCTTCTCAAAGTTGGTGATCGAAGGAGACAATGCAAATGTGATGAAGGCAATCTCTTGCTCCGTAGAGAACAACTCTTTGCTGGGACACATTTTTGAGGATATTCAGTTTTAGAGCAGTGATGAGCTCTCCTTATTTCTTTCGATCTACGTATGTAGTCTCGCACCTATCATATATAATATTATTCAGTTTTTCCTTTTTTTTGGCATTTGAAAAGTCAAATCACTCCATAATTTGGCAAAAAATAATGTATGTCTCATTCCCTTATATCATTCAAGCATAACAAATTGCTCCATTGTCAGGGATTTTCATATAAATGTGCATTTAAGCATTGCCGAATTACCATTTGGAATTCATGTTTAGAGTATTATTATGTATTGCAAGCAAACATTTGGCAACTTTAACTTGACAAAGAATAATTTGTGCAGTTTTACCATGGTGTGGACAAGAAGGCATTTCCGTTCAACCCTTTTGGAAGCAAATGAAATGGAGGACTTTCTAATTAGCATATTGTAAATACAAACGTTTGTATATATATATATATATATATATATTTTTGTAAACACAAATGTTGTTACTTGCTGCCTTAGTGTTTGAGGGCAGTTTAGAATGTAAAACTCAGGTTTTTGTATATTTTTTGTGATCTCCAAACATTTGTATGTATCTTTTGTGATGCCTTAGTGTTGTTGCTTGCTGCCTTAGTGTTGGGAACTTCTATATATCTTGTTTGATTTGTTGTTCGGAACCTGGTCATGGAACTTGTATGTATATGGCAGGAACTTGTATTTCTATGGCAGGAAGCAGTTGTTTAAAGGGAGGGGGGGGGGGGGAACCCTATAGCCGCGTCTCTCTCTCTCTCTCTCTCTCTCCTGAGTTTGTGTCTGTTTCTCATAAAAATTTCACAATTTCAGACTTACTTTATTACCAAAAAAAAAAAAAAGTGAAATTTACCATATTCCTTATTATTTTACTTATAATAATATAATAATAATAATAATAATAATAATAATAATAATATTGTGTCCGATTGGAGTGAGAATAATTAATGCACTACAGCACACGTAAAATTGGAATCATTACCATCATTTTAATACCATACCTGTGCTTTTACCATATTCCGAATCCTAGTTGGACATTAAGCAAACTAGGCAAGTTTTAAATTTTGTGTTTTGTTTTTTTTGTTTTTGTTTTTAGTTTCATACGTTTACAGATTTACAGTTCACAAATGTTGAAAGAAAAGTTTTAAAAGGTGAGAATCCGACGAGATTGTAATCTTGATTCTCTTCTCGTATATAGATAAATACCATACCACCCCTCCCTTCTAGTTTCTCTCTTTCTCACTAAATTCTTTTTCTTACAAAGTTTAATTTCTAGGAAATTTTTCTCTCTAAGAAGGTTTTCTCAAATCGACCCAAGCTAATTAGGTACTTACTCTCTTCTCTTCACTCTCCCTTCTAATTGTTTTTACTTCATTGTTTATTCAAAGCTGCCAATGCTATGTACTATGTTACAAAGTTTTGATTTTGAAAGGAAAACAAATTAAGGTTTGGTTCTATATATCTACAAAGAAAAATTTGTCCTCCAACTTACAATTGAAATAATAATTCAATTTGGTACGTGGGGTCTATTCAATATTACAATGAATAGCCTAATTTCAATGTGTTTTTGTTTCTGTAAATTATTTTTGAATTTGAATGGATGTTTTATGTTTGTACTTGGGTTTTGTTGATGTGTGCTGGTTTGGTCTCCTATATATATATTAAGTAGGAATCTAGTTTTTTATTTATTTTTATTTTTATTTATTTATTTAAATTTTTTAGAAGAAAGAAGAAATCTAGTTGTCCGTTATTTATATATATATATATATTTTAATAAAAAAGTGGGTCTTAGGTATGGACTCATCGGCCTCACATTACGTGACAACAATAGATAATAACATGTACCATTGAGAGTTTGTACTTTATAACATCCTATAGTAAAAAATGGGTAATATTCAAGTAATCAAGGTTTTTTTTTTTTTTTTTTTTTTTTTTTAAATTGGGTAAATTTCACTAACATACTCTGAGATTTTGGTTAATGCCAATTAAATTCAAAACTTTTTAAAACTAGCTTTGTTCCCTAAAACCAACTTAGTTCTTAAATACTGTTAACCTGTTAATCATTTTTCTCAACCGTCTTATTAGGGACTAAGTTGGTTTTAGGCACTAAGTTATTTTTAGAGACCAAATTGATAAGTTTTGAAAAATCTTGGACCTGATTGGCATTAGCCCCCAAACCTTAGGATATGTTGATAGAATTTAATTACCCTTTTAAATTTTATTGAAGCTCTTGGATTTTAATATAGTGGAGTGAAAGGTTGATTATAAAGACCATCATAGCCTTGCTTTTGACTTGAATCTAGGGTAACAATGAATAGACAAACAAGTAAGATAGGGGTAAGATAGTCATTGTATTAAACAAACAGAAATCTTGCATCAATATTCATCAAAAAACTTTAAAATTTTTATTCTTTAAAAAAAAAAAAAAAAAAAAAAAACTTTAGGATTTTAATTAGAATCCACTCAATTGGAGAAAAAGGATCATAATACCCTTCTAATCTATGCATAGTAATTGGCGGAGGACAAGGTCCCCGGTCTCCCTAGCCCGTTCTATCTAATTACTCAAACACTAATACAAGTTTTTTTTTTTTAAATTATTGAAACTTTATTTAATCAAAATAAATCTAAGGTATTTGTCTTGCTAACTTTAGCTTTATATTATAAGAGAAAAGCTTTTGGATGACAAAAAAATATGGTACTATAATCTCTAACACTTAACTAAATATGGTTTGCTAAGGGTTTTGTAATTCAACTGATTAGTATCTTTTGATAGTTCTAATAGAAAAAACTATGATTTAAATCCTACATCTTCCAACTATCGAATTATTAAAAAAAATACTTAGATATATTATTAAATTACCCAAAATACACAGTTCTATTTTTTTAAAAGAAAATATTCTAGTACCCTTTTATTATTATTATTATTATTATTATTAAATTGTCAATATAAATTTGGTAAGTTTATCAATTCTTTTTGTAAGAATTATGTTGTTGCTTGCTGCCTTAGTGTTGGGAACTTGCCTTAGTGTTGTTGCATGCTTAGTATTGCAATTGCTTGCAAGCAAATATTATCAATTGCTTGATGTGCTGTTGGGAACCTGGTCATGGACCTATGATGTTGGGATGTAACAGGTTGTATAAATGTATATGGCAGGAAGCAGTTATTTAGGTAGGGGGTGGAAAAAAAAAAAAAAAAAAAAAAAAAAACCTATAGCCGCGTTTTTAAAAACGCGGCTATAGCTTGCTCAAAACGTCACTGAAACAGCAGCAGTGAAACCTATAACTGCGTTTTAAAAATGCGGCTATAGGTCCGTAGCCTTAGCCGCGGGTGTAGAAACGCGGCTCCAGTGGGGCCTATGGGCGCGTTTTCTGAAACGCGGCTAAAGGTCTGCGACCGTAGCCGCGTTTTGAAACGCGGCTCCAGCCCTCCCTGTAGCCGCGTTTTTTAAAAAATGCGGCCATAGGTATGGAGGGCCGGTTTCCTGTGCTAGAGGAAAAGACGAGGCTACAGGTTCACCTATAGCCGCGTTTTACAAAAACGCGGCTATAGGTCTGACCTGCAAAAACGCGGCCTTAGTTCTGTAGCCGCGGTACTTAGGCCAGGTTTACAAACGCGGCTACAGGAAACGCAGCTCCAGCCTGTAGCCGCGTTTTTGGGGTCTATAGCCGCGTTTTTCAAACGCGGCTATAGACCCAGTTTTTTGTAATGTCGACTCGTGCATCCATAGAGAGAGTTGAAGGTGGAGATGTAACCTTACACAAAGAAGGTATAGGCAGCCATTTATCCACCCAGATTCGAATACTCTTCCCATTCCCCACTCACCATTGAATGCCTTTCTGAATCATATTTTGTGCTACCATAATACTCCTCCAGGCATAAGAAGGGTTACTACCCAAACCAACTTCAATAAAGTCACACCTGGGAAAGTTCTTTTCCTTGAAAACCCTTGTTGATGCCCATCTTGGTAAAAGGGCCCAACGATAGAAGAAGCCCAACAATATGAAAAAGGGGTTAAGAAAGAAAAAGTATCAAAGTAAAAATCATTAAAGCCTGAATGGCTAGAATAATGGTCCACGAGCCCACAAAATAACAAAATGGTTCCAAAGCAAGCAAATGGGCCAAGAAAGCCCCAAAGAATGAAATGGTAAGCCCATGGGTATCATAAGAAATAGAAAGAAAGCAAAAAGGGGACAGAAGAGTCCAAAGAAAGGAATTAGTAAATGGAATTGGTTCAAAGGTCAATAAACCCAAAAGTAAAAATGTGGTAGTTAGGCTGAGAAAGCCCAAAAGACTTATCAAAACCCCATGGGAATGTAAGAAGTAGGAAATGATAAAACGGGCTGAAGATGCCTAAGGAATAAATTGGGCCGGGAAAGCCCAAGATGTTATATGGACTGGCTTAGTAGGAATGCTAGGCAACGTGAACTAAAGGAAGGAATAACACATGAAACTGGCATGGCAGGCCTACAGGAAGTCTAGCAAACAAAGTTAAACGATATCATGGTAAAAACAATGCAATGGCATGGCAGGAGTACCAGCTAGCCCATGAACAAGAAGTGAAATGAGAAGGGGTTGAATTAAAGAAGAAAAAACTCACACCCAAGCAATGCCCAGCCCAAAGAAGAAACGAGATGCAAAGAATGAAGACTCAATGACTCATCCACGCCACAAGAGTTAAACAAGCAGCAAAACACGCAGTAGGGCCAAACAAACTTGCAGGCAAAGGCAAAGGCATGAACGCCAGAAAAGCAATGGACTTATATAGGAGTGGAGCACGCACAAGGCTCAGTCACCACCTACTTGTACCCAGCCAATACAGGGGAGGTGAGCCATGGGTAAGAGGTAAGAGAGGGTGTGGTCTGACAGTGGGGAGAAGGTGGAGCCTATCTTAGGGTTCTCACTCAAGTTCTTTTGGGAGCAAATGTCCTGCTGGGATGACATATCACCAAAAAGAGGCAAACATAAGTTAGTATCACTTGGTGCATACTGTAGGAGTTAGTAAGAGAGAAACCCAGCCCTTATCCGAATAAGAATGCTAAGAGAAGCAGGAAAACAAAACAAAATTGTTTTTGTTTGGGAATGAAGCATGGCGCGGCCAACACAGGGTGGTGGTGATGGCTGGGCAGCTAGCAAACCAATAGGCAGTTTGGGAAGGACACCCACAACAGGCCAAAAGGAGTTGAGGGGTAAAAATGATAAATCCTGTCACTGCAAACAGTACAAAAAGGCCTTCACTGTGCACAGTAAACAACAACAAGAAGGAATAGGAGAAAACACTAAAAATAGAGAAATAGAGAAAACTAAGAAAACAAAGGAGACAAACACGGGAAACTGAGAGTGAGTAAGGAAATAGGAGTGATAGGGGGGAAAGAGCATACACCAGTAGGCTACCCATTTCTCTCCCTCTTAATAGCCCACTCTCTAACAAATTAAGAATCTGAGGTTAAGCCACCTAGGCCCGTTCTCCAAAGTGAGCAATTTCTATAACAGGATTCCCCCATAAGATTGCCCACATTGAAGATTGGTTCCCTTCTTGAACTTGAATCTACCAAGGAGCCAAGCTTAGCAGACTAATTCTCTTCCTTCTTGTGTTATGATTGTTCAAGGACTAACACTTTTTCGTTATTAATTTACTCTTGCCATACTTACATGATCGTATTTTCCTTTTGTGAAATTTTTAAGCGTCATTTTTTGTCAGTAGCAAGTGCTTTATTTAAAACATTTTAGTTATCTTGCCATATTATGTTAACACTTTTTGTGATAGTATTTCCTGCCATGGGCTCGAGACTCCAACAAGATTTTTACCAGGGGTTCTAACTTGCACGCAAGCTGGCCTAAGGTGAGTTTCAATTAAGCCAGTCCTAATTTTCCTACCTAAGAATCATTGGGCCACAATGCGGCAAGAGCAATCCAGCCCAGTACATAAAAAGGCCAACCACATTTAAATTGGCAACTTCACTAAGGAGTTGGGAAAAAGACAAGGAAAGCAGATAAAGCTCTCGCAAGTTATGCACCTGAGATCAAAAACGATGTAAAACATTAGCGTCGTGCCCTCGCAGGCAAAGTCACCAGCAACGCCCCTCCAGCACCAGCCCAACCAAGCAGAAGGTGTTAACGAAGCGGGGCCTAAACCGTAACAGCAACAAAGAGTTCTTGCTAACAATGCCAACTTTTTTATTGAGGTGTTGTATTCTATTCAGCATTCCCAACAACGGATAATGGAAGAGATTTACCAAATGAAGGCCGACAAGACGAAAGAGAAGGGAAGCTAGCATGACCCAGAGCATGTGGCAGACAAGTAGGAAACCCTTGTAGGGGGTGGCCCTCAAAATGCGAAGCAACCTTTCATCACCATAGTCGAAGTTGCAGCACTTCTAGAACAGGAAAGGGCCAAAGTAGCGAAGGAGAGATTTTTTGCACGAAGGCCTCCTTATCTGATAGGCCACAATCTGAATGACCCCTTGTGGTTAAACCAATTAATTAATTAGCCAAGTTATTAATTAATCAATTTAGCATGCAAATATGTGGATGCACAAACAAATCACCAAATAACTAAATATGCAGCGGAAATTAAATGACACGGTGATTTGTTTACGAATGGGGAAAACCCTAACGGCAAAAACCCCACCAACCTACAGTTGAACCCTTACCCCAATACCCAATTGGACTTGATCTATAGTGACAGTTCCCACCTTTGATGCACGGCTCCCAAGTACGTAACTAACTAATACGCGGATCCCAGTACGCGATTTCAAAACACCAACTCAAGGAAGAAAGGTTGGCTGCAAAGTTCTTCAGTTCATCCTACACGATGAAGATCAAGAAGATGTTTGGTCACAAAACCCTATGGTGCAAATACACAGCAACTTCTTCAGAGAAGATGAACTAGGTCAAAAACTTCGTCTTTTGATCACAATTTGCTTGAACAGAGACTGCTCAATGAGTTTGCAACTTATGTCACACTTGACGGCTCTTAAAACAATCCTTTTATATGTTTAGGGTTTGGAGAAAAGAAGGCCCAAAAACATATTCACGGATCCCAAGAAAATCATATCAGAAAATCTGAAATTTTAAATCTCGACAGATAGCAGGTGTCGAGATAGCTATCGAGGAGGTGTCGAGCTTTAATGAAATTGCACTTCAGCTTGCTTTTTCTTGGACAGACTTGATAACTTTAACGCTTGACCTTGAAACCTTGTTTCTTGAAGTATTAAAAACACCTATAACTACCCAATTACAAGTAGAGTGCGTTTTGTTAAAAGATTAGCCAATTTAGATAAATAAGTGACATATGTTCTTAATAAGTGAAAACACATATGTCCTAACATTATTCATTGAGAATACTCAATAAGCCATATCCTGAGAGATATGAACTGTGAACCTTCGCATAATACAATGGCAGAAGGGGAAGTGATATCGAACACGTGAGTAAGTTTATTGACACCCTCGGTCCTTAAGTGGTAGACTAGGACTTGTGTCTTCAAGAGTTTTCTAAATCCCTATATGACCACACGTACACCTGGTATACCATATTGAAGCTAGGGTCAATCCCGACATGGGACAACATGGTGGACGTATTTTGCACTAAGTACTTTCATGGAGAAGAGACAGTAACACTTGCAACCTTGCAAGCAACCAACCAAAGAAGCGGCGAAGACTTGATAGAATACATCAAGAGATTCAGGGACAGCTCTTCACTGCTATGATCATTGTGAAGAAAAAACATTGGTGGAAATGTGTATGGGTAACATGATTATGGAATACAAAGCTATCTTGGAGAACTTAGAAATCTCCTAGTTCATGCAGCTACTACAAAAAGCCAAGAAGACTGCCCAATCAGTAAGGCCAAGCTCTGACAGGCCCAAAGAACAGAGGTTCACTCCACAAGCCATGGCTGTATCTACTAGCAAAAGAAAGAGGAAATCAGATGGGAAGGAGTACGCAACCCCTCCACCACCACCATGTACACCAAAGGAGTTAGACAAGCTTCTAGATAAATGGATTGCAAACGGGGTCTTCAAGCCCAACCAAGTTTCCAGGGAACCTACCGAAGAAAAGTGGAAGAAACCGCATTTCTGTTGTTTATACAATTATGTGCAACACTCTACCGCAGAATGTTGGGCACTACGTAGACTAATGCAGCACAAAATCAAAGAAGGAACTCTTGAGTTATCTTAACCAAAAGTCCAAAGAAACCCACCCCCGAACCACAAGGGAAAGCAGTCATTATTTGCACGAATTCAGGAGAAGACGAAAAGGAAAGGCCAGCCCTGCCTGCCACAACAATTACTACCTTGTAGAAAAGTTTCAGGTTCAAGAACCTATTTGATTAGTTAAAACTCACAATCAACAAACGGAGAATCACCAGCAGAAACCAGAACTGACAAAGCCTTCTTACAGGATACCAATGAGATCACTTTTAGTGATGAAGGCCTGGAAGTAGCGCATTCAAATCATAGGAGACCTCTCTACCTAGTGGCCTCCATAAATTAGATCCCTATTAAAAGGGCCTTAGTTGATACGGGCATTTCAGTAAACCTTTATCCCACTTGGCACGCTGCAAGCGGCAAGAATTTCAAAAGGGAAAATGTGGGGATACCCAATAGAAGTAACAAGATTTGGGGGAAGGGGTGAATATACTGCAAGCCACATCCAGTTATGGTTGAAAGTGGGGCCAATAGCCTCCTTGGTCCACTTCCATGTAATGAAAACTAATGTTTCATCCCACATATTATTAGGAAGGTCGTGGTTGCATATGTTAGGATTAGTGCCCTTAAATCCTATTGTATGATACTATGTATGATATTAAGTTTGACATTGTGTATGACATTATGTATGACTTAATATTGTGTTTAATGAATTTGTTTTATTATTATCTGAAATAATGGCAACATGAATAATCAGACATTATCATATAGTCAATGAGATGCATAGTATGTGATTTATGTGAAAAGTCACAAAAGATATAAATCACAAGTTCTTTGTAAACTCAGAATTATAGTTCGTAGTCAGTGATGAAATTGGGCATTTCATCCGCGAAGACTATAACATATCAATCATGATGATTTGTCTTAATCATGGAAGTGGAGACTTCTGGTTGATGTGTTAATATGTTTTAAGAGTTAAGACATATTGAACTGGACCGCTGTGAGATTTATTATTCTCCTAAAGACTGTCAAAGGAATAATAAATCTCACGACTTGTATTTGCATGAACTCTTAATCCTGAGAGAATAATGGACCTGATCAT